>NW_019738888.1:0-188066 GCF_002891405.2 Cryptotermes secundus
TTGGGTCAATATTTTATGGAACCAAGTGACTATTTTGACGTCCCCGTGTACAAAATCCTACGCTTCATTCAACGTGCAGGATTGTTGAGGGGATAATCAGAAGGGGAGGCACAACAGATCACTGTGGTCACAGTGCAAGGGCCAAGAAGGCCCACCCCTTCATTCATTCATTCAACATTCAGTTTCATGTTCACAGGATAAACTAAGCTAATGAAAATATAAAATCATGATATAAGGTCAAAACTGGACAGACTTGAATTAACTGAGAAAATATAAATAAACGAAATTAATTGGTTACAAAATGTGGAAAGAATGGAATAATACAGATTGCTGAGATGCATCTTAGACCATAACCCAAGAGGGACCAGAGACACAGGAAAACCTATGAAGAATTGGAAAGCCATCTGAGATGGAAGAGGCTGAAGGCTTACCCTTAAATTGATGGTGATGATGACAGTGACAGCATTCAAATCCAGTGGTCCCTAAACATCCTTAAATAGGGGGTTTCACTGTACAGTAATCTCCCAGTTATCCAGCATGCATGGGGAGTGGGCTGTTCCAGTTATATTATTTTGACAAGAAACCCAATACAAAGTCAAAATAATGGGCTTTTGCTTTAGTTCTTGTGTAGGCATCTTTCTAGGTGACAGAGTGGATTGAAAGCTGAAAGATTTTGGATAGATATACTGTAATGTGATTACAAATTAAAATAGTCTCTACACTAATAGCATCTGTGTGAGAGAGGCTGATGGACACCACTGTTAGTGGCAAATGGAAGAACTACCACGTGGTCTGTGAACATATGAGTACCACAACTTTATTTTTAAAGTAACTTCATAAAAATGGCAAATTTTCTTTGAAACTTTTGCCAGTTAAATAAATATTCTAGATGTAAGTTTTGAGGTTTTCACGGCGATGACTATGAAGAAAGTTNTTAGAGGTACTCATGGCAGTGACAATGAAGCTTACTAATCTTCTGGGATGTGACATCATACAGTCTGGTACATTTTTAATGATGTTTTAGAGGAACATGCTGCTTATATTCTAGAGATGAAGGCAGCACATCCCTCTGAAATGTCAGTAAACACAGACTAGACTATATGGTGTCACATCCCAGACGGCCATAATCCTCAAGATGGCAAAAACACATTAGGTACCACTGAATTATTTTATGATAAAGGCCTACACAATAAAGAAAACACGGTGCACCAAAACTATCATTATTTAACACTTGATGAAAAAATTATTCGGAATAATAAATACACATACTTACTTACTTACTCATGGAGCTGAGCCCTTCTGGAGGAGCCGCCAATTCTGCAGCTACTCAAGAATTTCCCAGCACTTTATGGAACCTGATGGTTCATTACCATGTTCACAAGAGCCCTCCATTGGTCCCTATCCTGAGCCAGATCAATCCAATCGAATCCAATCCATACCATCCCATCCTATTTCTCTAAGATCCATTCTAATATTGTCCACCCACCCACACCTTGTTCTTCCCAGTGGTCTCTTTCCTTCTGGCTTTCCCACCAATATCCTATATGCATTCGTCTCCCCCATTCGTGCTACATGACCTGCCCACCTCATCCTCCTTGACTTGATCATTCTAATTATACTTGGAGAAGAGTATAAGTTATGAAGCTCCTCATTGTGCAGTTTTCTCCAACCTCTTGTCACTTCATCTCTCTTCGGTTCAAATATTCTCCTCAACACCCTGTTCTCAAATACCCTCAGTCTATGTTCCTCCCCATATGAATAATTATATGATGCATGCATCAGTCTAGAGCACTTTACCCTTCATCATTCAGAAATTAAGCCTTTTCAGTCTCCTGGTACTACAGAATTGGAGGTCAGATTTAAACTTGGTTGTTAACGGTTTCTGAGGCATGTACAAGTCTTTTAATACTTTATCTCTGGGCATTAATACTGAAATATGCAATGCTTGAACAGCTGACTGTACATACATGCCATTGAAATATGTAACTCATGGCCAGTAAAGTTAAATAGCAATATAATTATAATAATACATGTATTATTTGGCCTTTCACATTGCAATGAGCATAGAAAGTTTGACATCACTCATTAAATTTAAAAAGATGCACTGCTTCAACACAAAAATGGAGCATATACCTTTTTTTGCATATGAAAGTACTACTTTATATACATCAAATGTCCTTGCACAACTCACAGAATAAATGTTGGACACAGCCATATACTCTGTACTGAAAAACAGATTGCTACAAACATATGTGTCTAACATTTTTTTTGATAAAGTTCACTGTTTGAATGAAACATGTGATATTAACTGTAAAATAGTTTTATATTACAATAAACTTTAAAATAGGCTAATATATACTACACCATGAACTTCAA
Source organism: Cryptotermes secundus (assembly GCF_002891405.2). NCBI lineage: Eukaryota > Metazoa > Arthropoda > Insecta > Blattodea > Kalotermitidae > Cryptotermes > Cryptotermes secundus. The sequence continues at coordinate 2,377 of NW_019738888.1, forward strand.
AATAGGCTAATATATACTACACTCACCTAACACATGATTTTCTGAAGGCAACGCAAAACGAAAACGACGTGTATCATGATTAATTTTCTCCTTTTCTATGAGTGGAAAGGCATATTTGACAGTAGGGTCTTGGAGAGCAACAACAACAGATTTTGTTTTCTTCTTGGAATAGTAGTACTTTGCTATCAACGCAGTTGTGATCACCACTCCTAATCCAATTAGGATAGGGAGAGCCTAAAACATAAATATAAAAGTACTTATATATGTAACATCTTTGAATCATTAAACATGAAGACTTCATATTGTTACTACAGTTCATAAGACAAGCCATTTCTTATATAAAATTCAATTCTCTCTCTCTCACACACATGCACACACATAAATTAGCCCACCCCACCCCCTCTCCAGGAAACATACCCTATAACTTTAATGTGAAAGGATTTATTGTTCTTCACTTAATGATCTTCTTATAGAAGAAGAATGGGGATCATCAGTGTGGGTTTCGATGTAACAGTACATCAGCTATTCATAGACTTTGAGAAAGCCTATGATTCAGCTAGGAGGGAAGTACTGTACAATATTCTGATAGAGTTCGGGATACCCATGAAACAAGTGAAGCTGATTAAAATGTGTTTAAAAGAAACATATTTACCATACGCCCATATAGGTAAAAATATGTTTGATAATTTTCCTATCCAAAATGGTCTAAAACAAGGAGATACTTTATTGCCACATCTTTTCAACTTTGCTTTAAAATATGCCATTAGGAAGGTCCAAGAAAACCAGGTGGGACTGAAATTGAATGGGAGACATCTGCTGTTGGTCTATGCTAATGATGTGAATCTACTTGGTGATAATATAGATACCATAAGAAGGAACATGCAAACTTTAATTGACACTAGTAAGGAGGTTGGTCTAGAAATAAACACAAAGAAAACTAGTATACAGTAGAACTTGGTTATAACGTCATCAAAGGGACCTAAAAATAGTGTCGTTATAAACGAATGTTGTTGTAACCGAAATGGGCACTTCCACAGTAGCCTTATGTTAGTCACGTAAAAATCTACAAAAAACCGAGTTAAAATGTTGCATTTTTTAGTGAAATACGTAGTTAAGTACAGATTAACGTAACATTAACGTGAAATTAATATGGATTCTCCATATCGTTTGTACTGTAGAATTCACCAAACCAAATTCACGGCATACATCAGCTTTTGTCCTTCCATTTTCTATTTCACAAATCACTTTAACTTTCTCTTCAATGCTTAAAACTTTCCTTTTCATTGCCATGTTTTCGCTACTGCACTTCTCTGGGTTTAGGCAGGAACACTATAGGGTAAGTAGATAATGTGAGGTCCTGTTAGACGAGATTCTAGGAAAGGAATGCAGTTAACAACCTGCCGCGTCCTCTTGCACTATTCACGCAGTCCCACCCCACACCCTTGTTTTCGCATAAAACCCACGCTCCTCTTGCAGCCCGCCGTCATATTCTTCCAGGATAGTCACGTCAGCAAGTAGAGAAAGTGAGGGTGGGTAGACACATCGAACTTTCTCACGATATCAAAGAAATTCAGGAATGAAAATGACGTTACATACGAGGTTGATGCATTTGTGCATGTCGTACTAAGCAAGGTATAAAAACAGTTGCTTTATGAGGAATTAGTTTGTACCATTGAATATTTGACGCAATAGACAAGGTGTCGCAGAAACCGATGTTGCCTTAACCAAGTTTTACTGTATATTGCTTTCTTGTCACCAAAATGAAGGGCAAAATCATGACATAATGACAGGTAACACATTTTTTGAAAATGTCGCAGTTCAGATATTTGGGAACAACTATAACAAATCAAAACCTGATTCAGGAGGAAATTTAGGAGACTGAACTAGGTAATGCTTGCTACCATTCAGTTCAGAACATTTTGCCTTCTCGTCTGCTGTTTAAAAACATAAAAATTAGAATATACAAAACTATAATTTTTCCTGTCGTTCTGTATGGGTGTGAAACTTGGTCTCTGACTTTAAGGGAGGAACATAGACTGAGGGTGTTTGAGAACAGGGTGCTAAGGAGAATATTTGGACCGAAGAGAGAGAAAGTGAGAGGAGGTTGGAGAAAACTGCATAACGAGGAGCTTCATAACTTCATAACTCTTCTCCAAGTAGAATTACAATGATCATGTCAAGGAGGATAGCATGGGCAGGGCATGTAGCACGAATGGGGGAGAAAAGGAATGCATATAGGATATTGGTGGGAAAGCCAGAAGGAAAGAGACCACTGGGAAGACCAAGGTGTAGGTGGGTGGACAATATGAAAACCGATCTCAGAGAGACAGGATGGGATGGTACAGATTGGATTTGATCTGGTTCAGGATAGGGACCAGTAGAGGGCTCTTGTGAACATGGTAATGAACCTTTGGGTTCCATAAAATGCTGGGAAGTTCTTAAGTAGCTGCACAACTGGCAGCTTCTCAAGAAGGGCTCAGCTCCATGAGTGAGCATGCAACTTATAGAAAAATATATCTATATAAAAGTAAACAAAGTTTACTTGAACTGAAAAATATAGAAATACATGTGTTGCATTCAGTTTTATGGATAGTTTCTAAAAATTACATTTAATGGCATTTCAAGTATTATCAAACAGGATATGGACAAAATGACTCATCAAAACTTTGTTATCTTCAGTTACAAGTACAGGACCTCTTATCTGGCATCCATAAATCAAGCTGTTATTGAAACTTGACAGGTCGGTGGCAATGTCTGAGCAGTTTGCTAACTCACTACTTTGGCTGAATGGCTGAATGCTTCTTTCCCTCCCCTTATCAGTAACATGTCTAAAAGGGGGGGGGGATGACATGCATTGAGTGGAAGACACTTTGATGGTAAATTGTGAAAAGGCTAAGAGCACTCCATGAACCTATGAAACCTAACCAACTTCTAGGTAGATTAAAAGAACTTTTTATGTCATACTTGATGTAAACACAACATCAAACTGCATTCTGTGCCATACTAAATATCAATAACATTAACAATTCATTTTTTTATACATTTGAATTTATGTTCTGTAAATCCAAGTACAGGTTGATACCATGAGTTATGGAACAAATAAAGTACAAATACATAATATCTGTATAATAATAGTTTTGCTTGAAAAGTTAATAAGATTATAATACAATATTAATATTATCATGCTAATTGGATACATAGAGCACAGTCTGCAAATAAGCAAAATGATACAGTAACATGCTTGGGAATACACTTTAGCTTAGAACTGATACCAGTTACTTTTTGTTTACGCTGAAATATTCATATTTGGAGAAGGAGGAGTGAGTAAGTAAGTAATGTTTCATTGCTGTTTTAAATTATTTAATATTATTTCAACATCTATTAGAAAATGAAACGTGGGAACCTGTTTTCAAAAACAAGGATACAAATTATACGTTTAACTCTTTTTTATATATTTTTCAAACTATCTCTGAAACCAGTTTTCCTATGCAGAATAAAAGTGTAAGTAGAATAAAAAACCACTGGATTACACAAAGAATAAAAATATCTTGTAAACATAAAAAGTGTCTGTATGTAGACAGCAGGAGCAGTAATAATCCCTACACAAGAGCATACTACATAAGGTATTGCAAAATCCTGAGTAAAATTATAAAAGAGGCTAAAGGGTAGCATTACTGTAGGCTTATAGCAACATCAAATAATCAGATAAAATCAACCTGGAATGTAATAAAATATGAAACAGAAAAATCACATCTGACTGAAAAGATACCATCTCTCCTTATAGATGATGAAAAAGTTATGGACACAGGAGAAATTGCAGATGCCATCAATACTATTTTCTAACAATTACAGAAAATCTAAATTTGCCTCAGGAAATGGGAGATAATGCCATTTCATATTTAAGAGAGTGATTTCCTAGAAAATTCCCTGGCATTAAAATCATCCATTTTGCAATACCTTATGTAGTATGCTCTCATGTATGGATTATTACTGCTCCTGCTGTCAAAACAAAAAACTCTTCAGGCGATGATGGAATAACAAGCAAAATTTTAAAAGTTTGTGCATCTCTAATCAGTAGCCCATTAACTCACATCTGTAATCACTCACTATCCACAGGAATCTTTCCTGATCGTCGTAAGATTTCAGTAGTAAGACCACTATATAAAAAAGGGGATAAGACTAGTATGTCAAATTACAGGCCAATTTCACTGCTAATTACTTTCTCTAAAGTACCTGAAAAAGTTATGCATAATAGGTTAAGCCATTATTTTCAGAGTAACAATATACTGGTCCCAGAACAGTTGGGCTTTAGGAAAGGAAATTCCATTGAAAATGCAGCCTTTAAGTTAACAGACAGTGTGTTGAAATCTATTAATAAAAAAAATGCATGTTGGTGGAATATTCTGTGACTTGGCAAAGGATTTTGACTGTGTAAATCATGAAATTTTATTAACTAAATCACATTTTTTTGGCATTCAAGGAACAACGTTAAGTTGGTTCAGATCCTATCTAACAGACAGAAAACAAAAGATTGAAATAAAATCATCAAATTCAATCCAAAGTACCTACTCAAACTGAGGAATACTACAACATGGAGTTCCACAGGGGTCAATTTTGGGACCTTCACTTTTCATAATTTATATAAACGACCTCCCTCCTACATTAAGGACCTCATCAGTACCTATAATATTTGCAGATGACACTAGTGCTATAATTTCTGGTAAAAATTTGGATGATTTCTGCATGTTATCAAGCAAGGTTCTTTCGCAAATGATTAAATGGTTTTCTGCAAACAAGCTGTCCCTGAACTTAGAAAAAACAAATGTAATAAAATTTATAACAAAAAATTCACCACAATATCCATTAAACATAGGAGATAATGCTAAATATATAGAAGAGGGAGTAAACACAAAATTCCTTGGCTTGCAAATTGATAATCATTTAAACTGAAAAAAACCATATCGATCAGGTGATTCCAAAGTTAAGTAGAGCCTGTTATGCAATTAGATTCATGTTACATATTAGTAACATTGACACTCTCAAATCAATCTATTTTGCTTGTTTTCACTCTTTAATGAAGTATGGAATAATTTTCTGGGGTAATTATATCTGACAGTAAATAGGTATTTACATTGCAAAAGAAAATTGTTAGAATCATGATGGGTGTCAAATCCTGTAATTCCTGTAGAGATGTATTTAAGAGACTACAGATTTTAACTTTGCTTGTGAATATATATTCATTAATAAACTTCATTACAAACAATGAAGAACATTTTCAGACGAATGCGGATGTACAGTGTTAACACAGACACAAACACTGTCTTCATAAACCAATTGCTAACCTCTCATGCTTTCAGAAAAGCGCATATTATGCTGGATCAACATTTTTAATGACCTGCCATCTGATCTCAAAGGTCTTATCAATGAAAAGGCACGATTTAAAGTAGCACTGAAACAATACTTAAATACACATTAATTCTACTCTGTTGATGAATACCTATTGTCTAGAAAATAACTTATGTATCTTTAAATAGCCTTGTGTGTAGTCATTGTGTATTCTTGGTTTCTCTTGTGTGAGAACTCCATTTGGTCTGTACATATGTTTTGTATTTATATGACATATTCCACATCCTACAGTCATTTTGACTAACTCTGATCTATGGAATGCAATGCAATGCAATGCAATGTAATGAGGGAGGTTACTGAACAATTTTATGCTGAAGGAATGAACTCCTTTTTCATATAGAGACAGATATGCTGAATGCTGGTGGAAGTAGAGTTTTTGTCTTGTATTTATGTTACTGACATGCTGGATGTTGGTGAGTCCAGGCTCCTCCAGCCCTTAGTGACGGGCCATCACTACATATACTCAGAGGATAGGACCAGGCTTCACAACTCAAAATTACCATAAAATAATTGTATGCATCTTCATCTTTAAGAGAAAAGAAAGCAAATGAGAAGGTAAGTATCCAAACTAAGAAATGACAGGTGTTTTAAGATTATATTCTACAGTCATTTTTGCCATTAGCTTCATTCGTATCTGTTATTCTTGATAATTGGTATTTAATTCTGATCATGTATGTATGAGTATGAGGGGTGAGCCATAAAGATGGCCCTTGCACTGCGACCTTCAATGATCTATTGTGCTTTAATTCTGATCATACTTTTAAATCATATCAAGCATCCAGAATTACTGGGTTTTTGGACTCTGTCCATTGTCCAGTACTCTAGAAACTAGAAAACTTTTCGGAAACTGGATCTCTTTCCACCCTCAGGTGAGGGGGGGGGAAGACACCTACTCTGTTGGGTCCATTAGAAAGAGCTAACTTCAATCACTGGATACCGAAGGATGGACAAAGTCCAAAAACCAAGCAATCCTGAGTACTATACACCACTGTCAGAACCCTTTAAAATCTACTCATATCAAGCACCTTTAATGCACATATCCTGAATGTGAATGTGGGCTGTAAAGGGAACTGGGAACATTAGGATCTCACAGGCAATGGCTGTTTGGGACAGGAGGAACTATTACCCCATGAACTCATTCCATACTACCACCACTATACAACTACTACTGCAGCTGCCACAACTATTACTACTACCAGTACCACCAATATACTTACTACTACTACTACTACTACTACTACTACTACTACTACTACTACTACCACCACCACCACCACTACTACAACCACTACTACTCAAGAGGGCTATAACAAATGACATATGGCTAGGAATGTTAATTACTACTACTCTTGTTCAATATACTGTAACTATTAATTAACAATCATCTTCTTAAATTCCATTTATTTGCCAATATGAAACCATGCTACCTCACAGCCCACATTATTACTGACCCCTGATATGTAGGACATCTTTAAGGTCATCACCACAGAACATATTCCATATCACTATGCAAAGTAAACAAGTTCAGTGGAGCAGTACATAAATGTTGTGGCCTTGTAAAACCATACAACTAGAACTGTAATGACTGTGTAGGAACATGAGATCAGTATTATATGCTAACATTCTTTAATGCATACCAACAATGCAAATACTTATTAGTTTCTTTGAAGGCAAGATACCAATAGCTTAACATCTGTAATATCACGTGAGATGAGAATATTGTGTCACGATGGAGAAAAAACGGTCTCTCCTGTTTACAGGACAGGGCATCCAATTTCACAAAAGATTCAAACCGAGTACTTCCTCATTGGAAGCAAAATTAATATCACCTCCCCACAATGTTAATAACTTTACCAAGGATATAAGAATGGGGTGACATACTGACCAGCAGTTCCAATAATTAACCTCCATATATGATATATTTCTAATCTTTTTATGTAAGAAGAATTACTGTAAACTTTATATGAAATCTGCAACATTAACTGACAAAGAGCGTTTATCAAGTTCCTGATCTGACAAAAATTTTATAAACGAAATTCTCTGACCGCATGTCCCTCTTCATGCATCTGATCTAGCACTAGAATTTGAAGTCATCTTGTCTAAAGCGGAACATTCTGATGTCATGGCACTCGGAGTTGTAAAACCGAATATGATACAATAATTATGGGAACACTGGAAGGACTGTTGAACTGTTTTTATTCTTTAAGCTTATTCAATTAAGTATGACAATACATGCCAAAAACATGACACAGAGACCAAATACTCTCACATTTGATGATGTACACCTCCTGTAACTTTCTGAGAGTACGGTGGATTAGTAAACCTTATGTTTCTATCATTCTGCCCTCTGCCTGTTAATGTAACAGCCTAACTGGCAATGAGTATTATCTGAAAACCATGTAATAAAATGTATGGGCTTTCTTAACTATGGGTGACTTGGCCGAATCCTTCACGGAAAAATCAATAAATCATTATTGGTGTAAGAAACCATTTCCTCCAGTGCACAGAAAGATGAGTGGAAGTTTCATGCAGTAAGAATCATTATTAAAAAAAAAAGCACAACCAAATCTTAAAGAGTCAGATTTGAACTTTTATTCAGTGTATATAAACATCTGCTTTGTTATATCAGAACCATGCTTGGGCCTCAGTTGCAACTAACATGCAATTACAACATACCAGTTGATGTCCGAAGCCACATGCACCCCAAACTAGAAAATATTTCTGAACAGGCTTATAAAACCACAGTTACCGATAATCTTGGTTAGTTCGTTTCTAACAGTACTCCTACATTTGGAAAACAAGATGCATTTAATACACAGAATATTGATATTACCCAGTAATTTGGTGCTTGCATCTTAGAAGATTCCTATGGAAATGGATGATTAAGTACTCTGATATAGATAAGATATCCAAATTTTTGCAGTTGTCCCCAAGGGGACACCAGAAACCAAGAGCCACGTCCCAATCAGTTCTGATAAAGAGAAAAGAGAGATTATAATTTAATTTTGGCATTGTGTAATACTACATAAAAAGAGTTTTCAAAATGAATTCAAGCAAATCATCTTTGGTGCAAGCATGACATGGCAATTCACAAACAAGAAAATATTGATAGAGTGGAAATAGAGGTGAACGACTTCACTGAAAAGCAGCCAGTTATTCTGATATATTTAACTATGGCTCTGTATAAACGGTCACACTTCTACTTCATCATCAGTGTAAAAATAGCAAGGCATCTCCCACTTCCCACAAGCCATTCATGTGTTAAAACACACATGACTGCACCTGTTACTGACTCATAGTATACCATAAGCACATGATCATGCATCCCATTAATTTAGAAGTCACAAAACAGCTTGATAAGAGAGAAGTACTAATCCCCTGAATTAATGTGGTGACAAGAAGCATCTCCAAAAAAAAATATCAAGTAATTTATATTTTAAATTATTCACTCAGATGGAATGTTGGAAAGTACCAGAATTGTGTTTAAGCTTCTGGTTCAGAAGAATAACAGGGATGAAAGCAGAAGGAAACCTCACGAACTTTTATATAATATTTAATTTACAATTAGATGAAGCAGCCTGAACTAGATATAGCATAACTAGTTCATTTCCTGTTTCACAATTTTTGTTATTACCTGCTTCAATTAAAGGTCACACTTTTGCCTGTACCTTTAGGTGGTCAAGTATATTTTTATTATACCTTCTCTCCATCTACAAAACTAATTCTAAGAAACCATATATAATAATTATGAATCACCTAATCCTGCTGAATATGGCCATTTTAATGATTCTAAATCACTTCGATGCCACTTTCATTTGTAATGATTTCTAATACTTACGTCTCTGAATTTGTTTCATTTTATAACTCCTGCATACTTAAGTTCACAAAATTCCAGATTAATTTTTCTGCAGTCACAATGTATAGCTGTGCATCTGTACACAGTGTGTTTCTTATGTTACTGCAGAGTTGACTATAAACTGAAATTAAAAAGTATCTTTAACCCTCCTTGATATGTATCACAGTAATATTGCTCCAGGCCATGCCATAGCTCAAGCAGTTAGTCACTGGCTTCCCACTGTGGCGGCCCAGGTCTTAGTGGGATTTGTGGTGGACAAAGTGGCGCTGAGGCAGGTTTTCTCCGAGTACTTCCGTTTCCCCTGCCAATTTTCATTCCACCAAATTCATCATCATAATCACCCAGGGCAGGTACAATATGCCAATCAGTGGCCGACGTGCCGAGTGGACCTACCTGGACCCCACTCCCCACTATGCGAATTTAAAAAAAATTAAATACTGCTCCAAGAACTGAAAGACCAACTACTAAGTTTAAGAAAACTATAAACCCAGCAAAAATTCCATCTACAATCTTCAAATACTGAATCGGAATGCTGCCAGTGGTAATTGCTGCACATCGTTGTATAATGGTTATACTAGCACTAGCACTGCACTGCACATTTGCCACGTGTGTTCTTTGTATCAATGAGCTCTAATACATGAACATGAGGCTGACATTCTCAGATAAGTGAGGGTTTATACTAGGCATCCTGCTCCTTACACCTCATGGTGATAAATACAGCAAGGTGATTTCAGCATATTTTCATTATTTTTTAAATAATTAATTTGAAGCCTGTCAACAGATTCACTGCGCTAATGCATCAGCTAAAATGAACTTTGTTCTTAGATTATAAATTTAAATAACCTAAATTTATGACTAGCAGCAGGAGATATGATGGACTGAAATCCTGGGTTCTGTTCATAATCTTCTTGTGTAATATTCTGCAAAAGCCCTATATGGGAGAGTAAAAAAAAGAAACTTAACCACAGAAAGATTAATGCAGTGCACCATTCATTTTCTTGGTTTATGTGCACCTAACTTGACAGATCGTTTATTCGTGGCAAAAACCACTTTCTATTGTGTAAAGAAATTTCCTGTATATATATATTCACGAGTACAATATGTTCATTCTTGAACATTACTTTACATCAAAATCATTTGTTGCTACTCATCAAGCATTTAGCAATGCATACCCTGACTGTGAAGTACTGAGTAAGGCAAGAGAATGACTGGTAACAAATTTATGGGCAGCAGAAATTAATAAGTAATGAATTTGTTTTGTTTAAATGTAAGTTGCATATATTGTTATGATATGTACTGTTTTTAAATGGTACATCTTGTACTTCTTTAATTATCAACAAATGATTTTCCCTTTTAATTTGTTGCCATGAATAGTTTCCAAATACTATGAGATATGGGGTTAAGAATTTGTCTTTTATGAACACACAAAAAGAATACAACAGTAGCTTTCAGCTCTCAGCTGAAAGTTGGTTTTGAGACCATGGCTGAAATCTCAAGTCGTGACTTCACTTGGAAAATTGCTGGACTGCTTCCATCTACATAAAAAGCAGTGAGTTTCCTAATATTTCAATCATCATGTCTCAAATGTAGCATTATGTACAGAACCCAGCATTCACAATCAGATATGAGTGAATATTCCTTTCAGATGCACTTTGTCGGGATTTTAGTTGCATTTCTCATTTATTAAAATATTTTATGGTTTCCTATGCTGCATAGTTTTGGTATCATGTCTAAGGATCCATTTCTTGAGTCATGAAGCATGGAATACTCTACTGTTCCAGCACTATCTACCTTGTTTTTCTGCCTCATTTATATAAAAAATATGCTACCATCACTAACAGTTGAAGTGTAGGGGAAGGGGCATTTTATAAGTAGAATGCTTGGCGTAAGAGATCACCAATACCTGTACATATTCATCAAATTCCCTTAATAAAATTTATCAACTACATTACCTTCTGAAAAGTTTGCACTACCATTTTACATGACATCGCAACTAAGTCCTAGGAAATATTACCATTTTATGACATACGGATTTTTATGAAGAAACATATTTGCAGGTTCCTTTAGCTCCAACAACCAAAGGCACATTTGTTCCATTCTGTACAGTATGGACAAACAAAATGTTCTAATACATGAAATGTAATTATTGAACTTTCTTTTACATGTCATCCATAAACTGAACACATTTGATAGGAGAGTATGTGTGAATGCATGTGTGCCCCGTCTGTCCATCCATTTCATCTTGGAAACTGTTGTTCAGATTCTGGTCAAAGTCAAGCAGAATACCACAAGTCTGATTTATAGAATATAACGTGCTCAATCTTACATGACATGACATACCAAACAGGTTCGCAATTTTAATGGATATGTTAAAGATCCTTAGAGAAAGGTCTGGGGCCTTTATGGTTTTAATGCACATCTACATCATTGCTGAAACTTTCTTCAGCGAATACTATTTCGCAAAGAATGTAGGTGGGAATTTGTATAATTGGTACGGACCACACCTTCCCAATATCTTGCATAGAACTGGGCAGATTTTTATAGTGAAGATTTATGGTCTTCTGGAACGTGTCTGTGTCGTCCGTAATCTTCATATTCACCGCCGTGAGAGTTTAAAATCTCAAATCTCTACTCTTCTAATACCATATTTTTCAATAAAAAAATGAGCGCAGTGCGTACAGGCACACTCTGGCTACTATTACTTATAATTATACTAGAAATACTTTAACGTATACGGATAACAAATGATTAAGACCTTCAATGATATGTTTGTTATGTTTAATTGTATCAGTGTTAGCTGCACTACACCGGTCAACTCCGAATATTCCTTTTCCGCCGTTCCTAAACGTTTAAATTTAACAGTTTAATACTATTAATCACTGGCAGTTGTAAAATGTATAGAACACATTACCACTCCATCTTCCAATACCATCACTTATCCCAGGTTTCTTCTTACTAGTGTTCTCAAACACCGGTTCTTTGCCGCATTAAAACGCAAAACCCATCTACCTCTATGCGTATAACTGTGTACCGATCGTACCGATCACCTGCCCGACCTGCCCTACTTGGAACTTGAGCGAACTTGAGGCACTTGACGCTAGGTTAGACCGGTTACACCGATTAGACGTGCAAATCAATGTCATAGATGGGAAACGTATTTTCAAGTTTGACGATTACTCGACTTTCCTGCCACCTGGTAGCGTTGTTTAACTGCCGCCATGACCAGTGTGGTGGCAGTACACGGGGGCATGGGGGCCAGGGTTAGAAGATGAAGTAGAAAGATGTAGAACATGTAGAATACGACCGCTTAACGTGTTGCCTGGTTAAGCCGCATGCTGTGGGTATAGACTTAAGAGATGGTCGGCAAGGTCATGGGATGTGGAAGCGGAGTAGCAACTGAAATGTCATTGTCATTTCATGCTGTAGAAGATTACATTAAGCCATTCATGCTTATGGTGTCTTTTTTTCACTTACAAAATCTTGTCACCATAGAAAAAAGCTAGCATGTTATAAAATGCAGCACTAGGCCTTCAGTTGTAGATGGTATCTTTGGAATGACCCAAGCAACATAAAATGTGAACGGGGGGGGGGNGGTTTCTTGAAAACGGGTGCTAGAATACTATAAGTATCAATTAGATTAGGTGGGGTATTGGACGTCATATTGTACTGAATCAGCAGATAATTATATATATTAATAATTATATATTCTATCTTCTGGAATATAGAGCCATGTAGTCTGCTCAAAGTCAACTGTTCTGCTTTCTATCTGCTTCAGGCTGGTATCTTGCTTGGCCTGAACAACGGGACAACACCAAAGACTCCTACTGTTCAAACAACGGAACCACAATGTGGAATACAATCATCTTCCTTTACAGAGAAGTATAAGGACATGAACCAAACTAGTTCTAGATTTGAACGAAAAGTTTTTTATACGTTACTTTGTAATTAGACTAATTATAATCATTTAAAATGTTTTAACAAATTTATGCACATCTTAGTAATTGTTAAAGGATATAATATTTTATATCTATGACACTGTAATAGTAGTTTCTGTATGTACTGATAATGTCCTTCTGTTGATGGTCATTCCAACTGAAACATGTAAAAGATGAACGATTAAAAAACACATATTTCAATCATTCTGGATGGCATTAATAATCTTTTATACTATTTTTTTTTCTTGGCACTACAGCCCCAGTGGGCCTAGGCCTACCTCCATGAACTTCTCCGTTCACTTTGGTTTTTCTAGATCTTACACATATGGTAGGACTCCTTGGGTGGGTGATCAGCTCATCACAAGGCCTCTACCTGTACACAAACACATAAAAAAGCACACAAATACCCATGCCGAGTGGGATTCGAACCCACGATCCCGGCTTCCAAGTGAGCGAAGACAGTGAATGCCTTAGACCGCTTGGCTACCGTGACCGGCTTTTATACTATTAAGGATCAGATTTTCATGCATAGGGGAATCATAGGTTGTCATATATAACACAAAGAGAATGTTGGCAAGATATTCTGAGTGAGCATAACTCTTCCAATGATGAAAATAATGTACAAAAGACAGCGTTTATGAGGAACTAATGTGTGATCACTTTCCATAACAAGACATATAGACATTGTTAGGCGATTTCAATGCAAAACTAGGGGCAGAAGGTATATTCAGAGACAGTTTGGAGTAACAGATTACAAAGTAAACATTGAACAATGCATTTGTTTTACGTACAATATTTCTACATTGCAACACTCGCAAATATACTGGGACTCTCCCAACAGATATGAGGCTAGATTCACATCACAAGATCAAAAGGGCAGTGAGCACATAAATGAGCAATGTAAAAAGATGACATGGATAGATTCAGTCTTCACAAGTGAAACAATGTGGTATTGGTGGTGGTGGTAGTAGTAGTAGTATCAGGTTACAAGCTCAAACTGGTTTGCAGCTTTGAAAAACTCAGCTGATACATCATTAAGGTTTGGGAGAATACCAAGTGTTGACCACTCCATTCCATGGCCCTAACACATTGTGTGTCAGATGTTACCATTTTTCACAGATGGTTTCATTCATGTGAACTGGTTTACACATGTATGTAAAAAAAAGGAAAAGATGTAGACTTACCTTACCTTCAGATGGAAGTGAATCATCAGCTTTATGCTACAGTTNAGTTTATACATGTATGTAAAAAAAAGGAAAAGATGTAGACTTACTGATGAGTAAAGTTCTCTCTGTTCAAGCATCATGCCATGAAGAAATATGGAGTGGGGAGTTAAAGCTCCATATGTTTTTAACCTTACCTTCAGATGGAAGTGAATCATCAGCTTTATGCTACAGTTGCTTAACTCCCAGGATATGTGTGCCCTTGCTATTCAACGGACAGAAGGCAGACTTGGCTTCAGATCTGGTCTGAACTCTGTGAGAAGAAAACTACCTCCGATGGACACTGAACCCCAGCAGTCTCACCCTGGACTAACCCAGCTCATAGAGATATACTGATATTCTTGTTAACCATTACTTTTATCAGAAATAATAAAAGAATCTGATGATTAAGAACAAAACCACAAATGTGGAAGGAAACTGTTTGTCACAAATATAAGTCCACATAAGCTGGTTTTGTCATACTGTACAAGTCAACCAAGGTGTAAATGTCAGTGGCTGATATGGCAGACCACTCTGTGACAAGTAGTATGAGCAGCATTAAATAAATATACCTCTAACACTGACCTATATAAAACATGGTGTCATATCTGATGCGAGGTAATAAGTTTCTCCCACATACTAATTCCTATTTGTTAGCTACTCAATGATGATTAAACCAGGCCCTGTTAACAGGTTCACCATCAATGCGATGACCCTTCTAATTTCTGTATGAATGAAAAGGGTCCATAATAAAGTTCAGTGATGTAATGAAATATACTGCCCAAGACCACACAATTTTATAAAGAAAAAAAAATAAGGCGGGGATTTGTATTGGGGCAAAACATACACAGAAACTTGGCAAATGCTCAAGAAGGTGAGGGGAGAAGTTTCACTATCTCCAAAAATTACATTGGATGATTCTGCAAGTGTTCTGTGCTTAGAACATCTATATAATACTATGAGCTGAAAAAAATAAATTCCAATTTTGCACAAATTTCTCCTCTAATAGTATTTCTGGGTAGAAATTTTCTGGAAAACAGTGAAAGGGATCATGTTCAGTATGAAGAAATGTAAAAACAAATGATCTCCTTCAACTGAAAGATGAAATAATGTTACTCATCAAATAACATACTTGATGGCTTCTAAAACTAATAAGAAAGGACTAAGAAACCAACCATATATACAGATGAGACTTAAAATCATATTTGGCTTACCAGAAGCAAGTTGTTGAAATAAGTTGTGATGGCAAAAAATATACATCGGCTCCAAGAGAAATTAAATATGGAGTACCACAGGATTCAGAGCTTGGACCATTATTACTTTTTTTTTTTACATAAATGATCTGCCTTTGAATATCAAAGAGGCGAGGATAGTTTTGTTTGCAGATGATATAAATATTTTGGTAACAGCTGAAAAGGGAAATATCCTGCAGCAAAAGATAAATAAAGTCATGAATGAGGTATATGGATGGTTCAATGCAAATAATCTTATACTGAATACTGAGAAAACAATAGCAATGGCATTTCATAATAGACAAGAAAGAGATCTGATGAAACCTCAAATCAAATTTGGCAAAATGGAGATCTATAAATGTGAAACGAAATTTCTATGTATACATGTTGGCGAGCATATGGAGTGGAAAGCACATATGATGTTCTTAAGCTCAAAACTTCATAAAGTCTGTTACATGATAAAATCCCTTAGGGATGTAACAAGTCGACAGGTTATACGGAGTATTTGCTTTGCTCACTTCCATGCTTATTTGAAGTATGGTTAAATTTTCTGGGGTAGCGACCCAAAAAGTAAAATTATATTTAAATTTCAGAAACGGATTGTTAGAATAATTAGTGGTGTGTGAGTAGATTAGCATCATGTAGATAACTTTTTAAGGATTTAAACTTACTTCACTACCTTGTATGTATATACCGTATTTACGCATGTATAGGCCGCGTGCGTGTATAGGCCGCAGCACAATTTTCAGACAGAAATTATAGAAAAAATAATTTCCTTGGAATATTATTTCAGGAGTATTACACCCTGTATTACTAATTATGAATAAAATTTTTTAAAATGAAGTGTGATTTCGGATATTTCGAATATAAGCCGCACCCCAGTTTTCCTCTTGAATTTTTGGCAAAAAATGTGTGGCCTATACATGCGTAAATACGGTATTTGGAACGGTATGCCATGTTAAACTACATTTGGAAAAGTTAGCACAAAATAACGTACAGTAGTTCATAATCACAATACATGCCAAAAGTTAAATCTCCATGCTCAGTTTTGCAGAACAAATGCCTATAAGAAAGGAGTACTGAACATGGGAATAAAATTATACAATAAAATACCAAATAAAATTATGGAGATAGAAAAAATGAGGCAGTTTAAAAAAAGTAATGAGGTCATATTTGGTACAACATACGTTTTATTCTGTAGAGGTATATATGTTAAATTAAAGATGGTATGTTTGTGAAAGGGGGGTATTTATTTTTAATTATAGAAACTGAACTATTGTATGTTTAATGTGTATGGAACGTTTTCTTATGACAGTGATTTGACGAGGAAGGAAGAATGGATTGGTTGATTGATTGATTGATTGATATGAAATGGATTGAATTGGTTACTGTGTTGGGGAATTTATGTTGTACACAATTTGTGTATGTAGTTAAATACTATAGTACTGTTGATTTTTATACAAATAATTTGACTTGTTCTATATCTGGAGGCTGTATTGCAAAATGTGGATTTCTGGAACCAATAAAAATATGAATATATGAATATGAACTTCACACCCACTACATGGTGAAAAAGTGCTTGCAACATCATAAAAGTTCCAGGTACAATGGTAAAGGGCAGTGCAGGATGAAGGGATACAGTTGTTCATGCTGATGGAGACATGCAGTTCATAGGAGGGACCAAATGATTTATGATTCAAAATCAAAACTGGACAACTACCATGGTGATATCAACAGCACAAATTATAAGAAATGGATGGAAGACCTTATTCCTAATATGTCACTTGGTAGTTCTGTTCTAACTGTTAATGAATGAGTGAATATGAACACCATATAAAAAAAGTATAAACTTCCCACTACTTCAACTCATATTATAATGTGGGTCCAAAATAATACAACTTTTGATGTGGACTTAACAAAAAATGAACTCCTGCAAAATGTCAGATTGTATAAACCGCAATCTATTTATACTTTGGACAGATCTAAGAGGAAAAGGTTTTCCTGTGTTGCAACTTCCTCCGTCATGCCACAAGTCCTATAGAACTGAAATGGAATTTATTAAAATAAAAAAAGATTCATCCACACTATATATAATGATACTGAAAGGGATAGAATGGACCTTCAGCAGGCTAAATATTTTGGAATGTATTATATGATGTTCACATTTTGTCCCTTTGTCAGCAGAGTTGGGAGAAATGCTGACACTTGTCAGTTGCAAAATAGAACCTGCTGCAACATTTCAATGCTGGTCTAATGTGAATACTTGAGCAACCTGTCGGTCTGTTCCTGTCTCATTATTTATGGGGTGAAATGCCTTTAAATGTGAATATGGGTCTAATGAAGAGGAATCTGGGGACAATGTCATTATATGCTCTCAAGGCAGTGACAGTGCAACTGACACATCTGAATGAAGTGACAGTTCAACAAACTTAGCTGACAAAGGACCTGAGATTCATGTTCTTGGATTCTGAGCTGTTCAACAAAACCACAGCTGCTTTAGTAAAGGTATGGCAATATAGCTTTACTTTCATTATCTGACCATAAGTCATCCTTCCCTTCTGCACTTCTAGTCTACAGTCCTCACAAAGTGTGTGTCAACAAAATGACATCACTCTGATGACCACGTGCATACACATCTTAGTAAGAAAATACACCACCTGAACTCTAATAATTCCTTTCAGGTAAATGTAACACTTTTAAGAGTCACTGTTTTGTGATTGTGTTATTAGTATGGCTCTGTGCATCATGCCCTAAGCACTTCTGCCTACAGATCAAGTAAATTCTCTTTTTTAAAACAAGGCAGGGGAGCAGGTAGGTTAATTGAATCTAAATTGGCTGCTTACTATAGCTTTGGAACTAAAACTGAATGAACAAAAGTTCTACGAGGAAGTATTACAAACACCAATTAGAATATTTTTGTGGCAAGTTAGATAGCAGTGGCATCATGAGGTAATGTCCATAACTTCCCAATAATAATAATTTCCTGCCTCTGCAAATGATACAGGCAATATAATAGCAAAGACTGGAGACAGGGTAATTGTCTGCAACAGGTTGCCGGTATAATGTAACAAACACAACTATTAGTTATGGCTCCTTCAACTTGTATACAAATAGGATTTCTGATTCACTTAATCCAGTGCAGTGTATGTACATATTACTTTTGTGGAAACATGTAAATGCACTTCTCAGTTCCAAACCTTACATCATATGTAAAGCATGTTGTGTGTACAGAAGTAAGTTAACAGGAAGAGACAGTAAGGGTCAAATAACATTTTAGGCATATGAAAATCTGTGTACATGTTTGTATATAAAGCATAATATCATCCAAAGGTTTACACAGCCAAATGGCAACTATACTAAGCTTTATATGCTCACATATTTTTTTAAATATCTCATGATGATGATGATGATGATGACGACGATGGTAATGACGACAACAAAGAGACTGGTTGTTCTCTTACACATAATGAATCATGTATACAAACCGGCACAACCATTTCATATAGATGTCACTAACCAAATGTTTACGGAATTTTCTCATGTTATCACCTTAGCCAAATGCAATGATGATGCAAGAAGGAAGAAGGCATCAAGTTACTAAGGTACTACCACGTTCATTCCTTAAGTTCTGAAATCAGTGGAGGGAAGGATACAAAAGTTTACAATTATTACGATATTCAAATCTCTCAAAAGTCTGCAAATATAAATTATGTTATGAATTTTTCATTACTCCAACAGACTCTTATTCAAACACTTTTATCTAAAATATACAAAAGCCTATGTTACTGGAGGTTAAGAGGACAGCTAGCATAAACAGAGTTACAGTAACAATTACCACCTCCTCAGTTCCTTCCCTCAAGTAAAATGTATACATTGACTTTCACAGAATTATATTTACATAATCACATAATTGCTAGTTACTTAACATGCATGTAGGCCTATCAAACAGTGAAGAAGTATAATACTTGCATTTAAACTGACAAAGTATGTGAACATTTTTCTTATATATGACTTTAAACTTTATATTTCCTTACTTTTCTTTTTTAAAGATGACTCCCACATATATCTAGTTTTCTGTGGCCCCATTAATTGCTCTGTTAAATTTATCTTAACTTTTAACCAATACTGAATCCCGTTACTTATTCCTCAAAATTCAAACGCTTCACCTTCATATACACACACAATATGAAACTTCACACACATACACTTTCACACATCATAAAAAGAAAAGTCAAATTTCCTGAACTCAAGTGTCAGAAACAATGAAATCAATGCAGATCAACCACCAACAACTTACATACACAAGATGATTTTGTATAATATTTCTCCAGTTTTAACAATTTCAGAATCAAAACAAAAAAGCTCAAACAAATTTTTAAACAACCAAGATTATGAAATGAAATGGGTATAATCAGTTCAAAATTGGTATTACAATCAGTATAACACCACAAAGAAAGATGAGCCAGAGGGAGAATTATGTTCCCTTGAAAAGAATGGATCAAAAAAGGATACTGTATATTCACTGTTCTTTGTAGACAACTATGGTCCATCAATCAATGAAATCACATTTCAAAATCTCACTGCACTGAAATGTAAAACTTTCCTGAAATTTACATCACACAACCAATATAGGTATTCTATTTCCATGACAAGCAGGACTCTTGGATGTATACTTCAAACATTTCAAAATTAAATAATCATTACACCTTTAAATCAACAATTAAAAATGCTAACATGATGAAAAGCACCAATGAACTTCATTATTCTGATGTAATATTACATTTTTTTCTGGTTAAACAACACAATATCTGTGCAGATGACCTACCTAAACCCAAGAAAAATGTACACTTTTACATTTGTTTGTATACTTTAATCTCTGTTAATGGTTTTGAAACTCAACATATACACGATATTTAGAACTCAAATTCATATTTATATGTATCTTCATTACATGTACTGGACTGAATGGCAGAGAAGTCTCATACACAGAAATTTATGCAATTGTACAAGACCAGTTGCAGTAACACAGACTTGGAAGCAGCTATACTTTCTGTCTGAAACTGTTCATGAATGCATGATATGTTCTTGATAACACAGTATTCCTGTAGCACTGGGGGAGCTGGGATGTCACGGTCAAAAGATGGCTGGCCAGTCACGAGAGTCTAAATCTCTCAAATTCACGTTCAGAACTTACACAACTATTTAACAATCACTCGATTATCTCAAGAACAAGAAACTGCTTTCTTTATAATATTAGAACTGTTACAGGACCATAAAAGAAAATTAAGTGCCACTTCCGAAGTCCTCACTGAGACTGGATATATTACTACTTTGAGCAGAATTAGTTTTGGATTATCAGCATTGACCAAAACCATAGCTTGCTGCATGTTTATAATGGAGTTCTCTCTTATACTTCAAATTGTATGTTGGTGTAAGGTACTATAATCTGCTCAGAATTTAATTCTTACCTATTCCCAGTAGGATACATATTGAGCAAACAAGAATCAAAGGAAAGACAAGAACCGGCGAGAAAATTTCTTTTCCAAAATTCATAAATATGGAATGTCACAAAAAAAACGTAACACTTGGCCATTGTTTATACAGTATTCTACATATTTTATTTTCCTCCACTGTGAATAAAAGAACTTCATGCATTCAATCCAAAGTATTCTGGTCAATAAAACTATTAAACATTAGTCTATGAAACACAACTACTACTAATTGCACAAAGCAATTTCTTATTCTTCAAGATTCTTGCTGAATAAGCTCCCACAAATCTTGTAACGTACGAAAAATATTGTATACAATGGCCAGCATTCCACTTGGGAAGGAAGCACTTTGTGTATAGTTTCAATAATCAAGTTATTGTGATACCACTTCAACATAATTTGCTGGGTACAGGCCCACACGTCCATCCTTCCTGCCTTTGCACCATCCCTGTTCATCTTCATCTTCCAGCTTCTCAAATACGTCTCCTGTAAAGGAAAAAATACTAGTTTCTACATAACATACTAGTTGTAATAAAGCAACAGAATTGTGGGGGGGGGGACTACTTTGATAATTTATATTGGCTGCTGTCATAAGAACTACAAATTAATGTTTCAAATAATAATTACTCATGACAACATTAACCCTACAGTGAGACCACATGTTGCAATTTTTTATGCATAGGTAACCTGTACTCCCAATATTATCAGCAACCAGCTAGCTAGTCCTGAGAGTTATGTTTTAACACTCACCAACTTGCCATTTGACTGAAAAATAAGAAATAATGGTAGCCCTGAAGAAATTTAAGCTCTCAACACAATGAAGCACTGCACATGGAGAATATTTCTGATTTTAAGTGCACGAAGTGATTATTTTCACATTATTTTAAAAAGCATCTTTCACTTACTAGGTGGCAGAGAGGGGACAAGGGTGGAATGTTAACTAGAAACACATGAAGAGATGAGGCAGTCTACACGTAACTGCAACTTCAATCTCTAGGCTACAGCACAGCAATTATCTGCTAAGTGCATAATGAAAAGTCTGACTGTATTAAGGTTCTGACAGTAACTTAGACCAATACAGATTTTACAGGGAGGATTTTTACTCACTTGACGAATTCACGGTGACCAGCGCGCTGCCTGTCGTGATGCGCTTATGGATTTTGCTGCTGAATCAGCCCATAACATTTGGAATGAATGGACATAATTAACTTGTAGACCGCTTCATGGCATTATGTTTCACAGTGAGCAGTGTGGTGCACGTGTGGGAGTTTGTTTATGACTTGTCAGCAGTACACAGCAGTTTTCAGCTCCATTAGCCATTTATTCTCAGCTTCAGTTAGTGAGCAGTGTGGTATGTCATGGTGCTCTGTACTTTAGAGCAACATGTATTTCTGTATGACAACTATGAGAAATATGGATCTGCTAGAAAGTGTCGGCAAAAATTTTGACATAAATTTCATGATGACATAATTCCCAGCAGACAAATAAATCACAATCTATATTAATAAAAACGTAAATGTTGGTTTGTTACCCTTCGAAGATCTCCGAAAGTTCTTCACCGATTGCTTTGAAATTTTGATACAACGTTGCATTCGAACATGCGTGTGTTTTTATATACCTATTATATAGATGTCACACCTGTGACAGGTAAAACAGGTAAAAACCTGTCACATGTTTGAAATCCAGGAGTCACTTACATAGTAATGCTAGAACAGACCGTTGCATAGGATAAGAGGTTCCGTTGCATAACAACGGATGAAACCAGAAAGTATACTTCCATGGAAATGCAATAACAGTGGGCCATTGAATAGGAATTGCCGAAACAACAAATGCGTTTCCCCGGAGATGAGAGGATAAGTGGTTCCATTGCGTAACAACAGATGAAACCAAACACTTCTACAAGGTGTTCTGTCATCAATCGAATACCAACAGATCGTTGCTGTTGCATAGGAATTGCCGAAACAACAAACACGATTCCCCAGAGATGAGAGGATAAGTGGTTCCACTGTGTAACAATGGATGAAACCAAACACTTCTACAAGGTGTTCTGTTGTCCATCAAATACCAACAGAATGTTGCCGTTGCATAGGAATTGCCGAAACAACAAACGCATTTCCCCGGAGATGAGAGGATAAGTGGTTCCGTTGCATAACAACGGATGAAACCAAACACTTCTACAAGGTGTTCTGTCGTCCAGTGAATACCAACAGATTGCTGCCTAGGAATAACCGCGGCAATGAGCACAGAACACGTGAAATCGAACACTGGGCGAAAGTGCCCTCTATTGCGTCCGAAACCAGGTTATAACAATCCAGCTCCGAGGAGTTTTTTGGTGATACTGGACGTGATAATAATTGTACTCGCTGGTGTAAAAGTGAGCATTCAATAACTTATTCACTGAATCCGAGACGTTCGTGGAAGTTATTTGTTGCACTGCATAGGAGACACGTGACCAAAACAACATTACATAGGTAACACGTGACATGTTTTTATTATCAAAGTACATGTAAATAATGCAACAATTTAAAAGACATCNATCCAGCTCCGAGGAGTTTTTTGGTGATACTGGACGTGATAATAATTGTACTCGCTGGTGTAAAAGTGAGCATTCAATAACTTATTCACTGAATCCGAGACGTTCGTGGAAGTTATTTGTTGCACTGCATAGGAGACACGTGACCAAAACAACATTACATAGGTAACACGTGACATGTTTTTATTATCAAAGTACATGTAAATAATGCAACAATTTAAAAGACATCAAGAATATGTCACTCACTAAAAATGTATTTTAAGACTTTATGATGTTAAAATCATGTGTGACATATGTCACACCTGTGACAGGTTGGTTGGTTGTTAAAATATTAATTGTACTCAATATTAATATACTGTAACGTGTTATACGTCGTTCATTTCGTGAGTATAGTTTATTTTTCATTGTTTTTCATTTCGTTTTCTTAACTGTTCTCCTTATTTTTCAGTGCAATTGGCGGTGGGAGTGAGCTGTGTCGATTGATCTGCGTTTGAATTGAAATATTTCGTTAGTATTTTTTATTTTTTTTTGTTCCTTCGTTTTCCAGGTTGTGTTCTTTCCTTTTTTAATGTTTTGCAATTTTATATGTTTTTGTTATAACTTTCTTTCTTCTTCTTCAGTGCAATCGATCTGCTTTAGTTCATCCAAATAATGCCTCGCAGAAGATCAAACTTAGGTCGTCGTACTCGCGGAGTGGAAGCAAGACGTCGAGTAATTGCAAATCAAACTGGGGAAGAACGGGCAAACAAGCGAATGAGACAAAGAATGGCTCAAATACATGCTGAGGAAGCAACAGAGCGACGTGCAGCCAGACTTGAGGACGAACAGTTGCGAGCACGTCGATCGCATTCTGCAGCCTCAGATCTGCTTCGTTCTCAACAGAATGAACTTCCATGGAAACTCAATAACAGTTGCATACGAACTGCCGAAACAACAAACACGTTTCCCCGGAGATTAAAGGAAAAGAGGTTCCGTTGCATAACAATGGATGAAACTGGAAGTATACTTCCATGGAAACGCAATAACAGTGGGCCGTTGCATAGGAATTGCCGAAACAACAAACACATTTCCCCGGAGATGAGAGGATAAGAGGTTCCGTTTCGTAACAAAGGATGAAACCAAACACTTCTACAGGGTGTTCTGTGCTAGCATTTCCTAAGCAACAGATGAAACTAACTCTTCGATAAGGTATTCCCTATCCCGTGTGAACGCTGGCTATATGTATAAGAGAGTGTAGCTCCGGCGACTGTTCAGTATCACGAGTGTCTCGAGTACCACGAGGTCACAAGTATAACAAGAGATTCCGAGTGAAATCACAGCAGAAATCCTGAGTTTGCACTCAGAGTTCTGGATTTGACTCTGGCAGGGTTTCCTTGGTGATAGACAACAGAGGCTGTGTCGATTTGTGGCCAGGTACAGCTAGTTTGGTAAATAAACTTAGAACAATGGGACTCTTAACAGACAAGAAACAAAACATAAGCACCAAGTGCTTACCGAGAAGTTACATGACACAGGGGCCAGACTTAAACATACACCTAGAAAATCACTGAAATGTCTAGCACAAGAGAATGGAGTGTGACAAGTCTAGTGGAAGAAGGAATGTTGCGCCTATGTTTTTTAATGAAACAATTAATTGCAAAAAATATCTACATGTAGAGAGGATGACATTTTGAACCCCTCCTGTGATCTGTGAATTGTTAACTACTTCATTCTGAATGTTATTGGTTATCGGCCATGCTGATTCATTGGCAAAATATGCATGTTCCTTGTGGCCGGCAGTGCACCAGTCACTATGAATTTGTCAAGTGAGTAAAAATCATCCCTTTAGAAGTGACAGACACAGCCTCTTTCATACAATATTACAGTGTTTCACTTAATACATAATAAAATTCATTCTTATCACTATTTTTCATAATAGCTAGGATTTATAAATTTGGTTTACATTTTTATTTATATAGATGACTGCTAAGGTATGGTTCAGAAGCCAATCAAGTCTTACTCCATATGGAGACAATTCACGCACCTTGTCTAAAGCTAAGTTCATCAGACTCTGCTCCTTCGTAGTCATACAGTGCTTTGACAGGAACACCCGGCTCTCCTGTGTCCACTAGAGCTTCTCCACCCTCCTCATCCCATTCTTCTTCCTCAAATGGGTTTGCTTCAGATCGTGTCCCATTCCTGCAAATGATGATAAAAGCAGACATACAGTAACTCATGTTTATATCTCTGAATTATGATCAAATCAGCTGACACCCACTATGGGTCAGCAAGAGCCTTATTAAAAGAGGTGACAACAGTTTCAGAATTTCAAACAAAAATAATAAACAACAATATTGATAGGAACTCTCAATTTTAGTTCATAAACTGAAGCGTAACTCACAGCGCTTCATATTGCATAAAACAAAAGTGCAAAGGTTATGTCACATCACAACCATTCTTTCCAGAATTGGGCCTACTGTTACCGTTAAAACACATACAGAACATTAATAACCAATCAGTTCCCTCAGAGCTTCACATAATGATTTAGGTGTTGTCCATTATATTTGTTTCAGTAATATGTATCAGTGATGCTTTACTGTTACTTGCAGCATAAACACATAATACTGTGACATGATGGCTAGAAGTCAGAATAATGGGTCCAGAAGTCATCCGTTTCCAGACAGTGGTGTAGTAAACATGTTTTCATGGGAACCAAAACATGCTCCCATGTCAACAATACCCGGGACATCACTAGGCAATAGCCCACTTAACATGTAACTCAACAATAGAAGAATTCTTGGAAGCAGTATTTTCTATGTGGTCCATGCTGAGGTTGTATATATAATGAGGACGCCAGCCAAGGTGTCTCTCATTCGATCTTGGGTTTTGGCACCAAAAATGTTGTGAAATAAGACCTCGAGATGTATTCTTGTGACATCATTTTATTACTAAACACTGTCCCTACAGTTCAATGTAACTATAACATAAAATGTTGAACAAGTCATTTCACAACTCTCACTAGACTGAAGAACTGTCCATCTCTCCATGCTGGCTAACCACTGGCTTCTGTCTACACCACTCAATTATCTTCTTATATAACCTAGAGTCTGACCTATGGAAAACATGTCACTGTCCGTATTGTTGTAGGCTTTTCCTAGCACCGGCTGTTTACTCAGCTATTGCTAGGCAGTGAATGCTTTCTAGCTTGCAACTGGCTAGCACAGGATCCACTGTTGTAGACCTTACATAGTAATGACGGTTTACTAGCTGTTGCTAAGCAATGATAACACGCAACAACTAGTAGAGCAAACACTATGCAGTCATGGATCAAAGTCAAGGAATTAAAGGGGAAAGAAGTCTCAATTCCTAACATCCTCTCCACCCTGGTCAATCCAAAGGAATGACCAGCTGCACTGGATGCCTGATTCTTGTTTTGTCCGGTTGTTGAAGGATAACAGTTCGGATCTGGTTGTCTCTTCCTGGACACAGTTCTTCAATCCTAGTCTTCTTCCACATGTGCCTTGGCTCGCTAACACCACAAGTTTCCTCACGTTCTGCATGACGTTGCTAAGAGATGTAATCGCACCAGAAGTTTCCTTGATAACTTGTGTGGGAGTGCTTGAGTTGTACAACACCAGAAGTTTCCACCAGCCTCCCCACCAAGCCGCATTTGCCACAATAAATTTCCAATGTATTCCGTTCTGCGCAAGGTGTTGCGATTGACTAGCACATGATCCACTGTTGTAGACCTTACATGGAAATGACTGTTTACTAGCCGCTGCTAAGCAATGATAACATGCAACAACTAGTAGAGCAAACTCTACGCAGTCATGGATCATAAGTCAAATAATTAAAGGGGAAAGAAATCTCAATTCCTAACACTGAGGTTGTATAATGAAGACACCAGCTAAGTCCACAGTCATGAATTGGAAGTCAACAGTTAGGGTCTTGAGGTGCATTATCAGACACTGTTACCAATCAATGACCAGTGAAGACATGGTACTTACAGAAGTGATCTACAGTGAGTGTAGCTTAGTGACAGTGTTAAAGTTATTTGAGTTACAAGTTGTAGGTGTTCAATAAGTTTAACTATTAATCCAAACCAAGTGTCTAGTCAATAACATGTGACAATATCATTTCATATCTTTGACAATTCTAATGGGTCACTATCACTGGGACAACATATTTACTTATAATAATTCTTTGTTGAATTTGAGGTTCTTATAGTGGACAGTATGAAGATATAACACCATCGAGTGCCTTCTACCTGCTTCAAGCATGGTTTCTTGCTTGGCTTACTCTTCAACCCTGAAGATTGAGGATGCTCCTCCAAAATGCCAGATGACTTTCACCAGAGTACATGGCATTATATCCCATGAGAGAGCGCTGTATAATTATTCTTGGTTGACAAAGAATCAACTGAACTGCCTTGTGTGGATTCTGACTTCCAATTCATGATAAATAAACTTTATAATCAATAGGCTAATAAAACTGGGTTATCGGAAATACTGGTGTTCACATATCCATATTATTATTATTGCTTAATTAACTAAGCTCTACTAATTAATACAGATTAATAATAAGTTAAAAGTATTAAGTTTTAGACACCGGTAAGTCATCCATAATGAGAAACATTTATGAACCCCACACACAAGTCTACTATACTTTTATGGTGGCTTTTGTATGCTCAGTTCATTCATGCTGAATAACTAAAGTACCTAAATGCAAGCATATATATATATATTTTTTTAATTATGATTGCCATGTCTTTGATAACAATAACTATCACAAGCTAATCTGACTGCTAATGTTATGATAGTGATGGATGAATTATGTTCACTTTTCTCCTTGGCTGCCTATTCTATCCACCTAGTCTACCAGTCTGATAGAAGTAATTTCAATTGTTGCGAGATTGAATGTACCTAAGTCATTGTCTGATTGTCAAGTAAAAAGTGCCAAAAGAAGAGTACCAGGGAAAGACAGCAGGTAACCTCATCAATGATCTCATATTGAGAAAAAATCTGCAAGCCATGCAGTGGTAACTGAACACGATTCAATTCAATTTATTTCAGTTCAAGCAGATCCAGATACAGGTTGGTAAATAATATTCACAAACCATTGGATATAGAATGAGTCACATATCAGAACAAATGTTCCAATTAATCATTGGAACTAGTCAAGGTAAACATAATATGAAATATAAATAACACAGTCATTGAACACAACTGAATATAATTACAATAAAATTTAAATGCTAAATGAAAAAACATATTAACCATTCAGAACAATAAAATTCCTCCAAGAAAAAAGCAGTCTTCTGGGATTTGGCACCGTGTATATGTGGTGTTAACCGACGTTTTGGAGGAATGTATCGCCTCCATCTTCAGGGTAGAAGAAAAAGTATAAGAAATCTGCAAGCGACAAGACCGTGAGAACGGTAAAAGCAGACCCAGTCTGCCACCCAGACCCAGATGGAGGCGATACGTTCCTCCAAAACGTCAGTTAACACCACATATACACGGTGCCAAATCCCAGAAGACTGCTTTCTTCATAGTCACCACTGTGAAAGCCTCAAATCTTACATAAAATTCCTCCAGTTTATAAAAACAATGTGAAACCAAATATCTTCTTAAGGAACTCTAAAAGTTTTAGGCGTCTGTACAAGCTCCTTAAATTCAGGTAGTAATTTATTAAAAATTCTAATACCAGTATAGTAAATGCCATTTTGATACAATGTCAAGGAGGATGTAGGAGGATATAAATTATTGCTATGCCTGGTCTACACATTATGCCTATCATAATTAGTAATACAGAAATTTCTATTCTTTAAAACAAACAACAAAATTGAAAATATGTATTGAGATTTCAGTGGTAAGATTTCTAACTGTCTAAACAGATCCCTACATGAGGACCTATTTCCATGCCCTGTCATTAAGCGAACAACTCTTTTTTATAACATAAAAATGGCTATTACTGCATAATCAATAGAATGACTAAACAGATTATAATGAACACCATGCTATAAATCTGTGGAATGTTAAAAATATGATATTCTGTAACACAAATTCAGGCTGAAAATGTGTGTGGGAACAACTTAAATGATGCACAATTCAGAATTCATCGAACATAACAGATAGCTTACGTAATTGCTTGTGTTCTGTTTGCCCTTTCTGCATTCTCTTTTGGCTTCCCTTCCATTTTTGTTTCTGATGTTGCGTCTGTAATTATCACCCTTGATGCAGGCTTTCTTGCTACTTTATTGTTAACTGGGGGAAATTCCTGGAACAGCACACCATGTATTATCATTACTGTGCTTATAAAACAAATTGTTTTTCTTAATCACTTAATTACCATAGACAGTACATTATAATTTTGTATTTTCATCTTTAATCTTCTATATATTTAACTTGTTTTTGCAAGGATTTAAGACACTAATATATATACACGTATATACTAAATGTAATTAGCAAGCAGCTTATTATGGTAAAGAGAACTGCCATATCTTATACTGACAGAATAGCACAATATGAAAATGCCACATTCAAATTCATAATTTTGAGGGAGGTGGGACCATTTGAATCCATTCTGTCCATATCCATTCAGTTCATTATTTTCTACCCTCCAATCATTTGATGATATTCAGTCAAGAGTTACTGTTATCAATCATCAAATAAATTATAGAGAAGCCCACATGTCATACGTATTGGTTAGGACCTTCTAATTTTAATATATTGTGACATGTTGCGCAAAGCCGAGNCCAGCGAGTTGTACTGTAACAGTCGCCGAGTCGAGTTGTACTGAGTCAATCAGTGAGTCCTGGAGCTACCGCCGAGTTAGCCAGCAACTAGTCAGTTGTATTCTGGCATTTGGAGTGTACTAATTGTGATACTGCAGATAGCAGTAACCGTAAATCTGTAATTTGGGTGATTGTAAGTGCGAATGTGAAATAAAATTCGCTACATCGAATACATCGTGAAGTTATTTGTCGCGATATACGCCCGATACGCGACAATATTTAGGATGATCATAAAGTAACATTACTGAACTTCCCCCTTTATTCACGATTTCACTGTAACCTGTCACTGTCCCTGATGCTAAGGCAGCAAAATTTTCTGATATGCCAGAAATATTTTCCTTTGCTGGAAGAACTGCAGTCACTCACATTCAATGTAAAACTAACAAGTCAAAGGATAAACAACCAGTTCTACTAAAAACACCTATCAAAAAACACTTATTTAATCTAACTGAATAAAGATGAATGTTTTGCCACAATAACATATATCAATTTTTCATATAAGGAGTGTGAAAACTGGAAAACAAGAAAACAAGGTGGGATAAACCCAATTGGTAGTTTGAAAATCATCTAAGTACACAGATTTATCCAAAAGTATTTCAAAAGTATTACATAAATTTTATAAAAACAGATTTTTATGGTTTTCCTCGGTCTTATTACTTTTAGCTCTTATCAGTTCTATTACATTATGATAATTCCTCTAATAATGTTTAATCCCTCTTTATGATCAAACAAACATGGGATGCTATTATATTTATTATTAATGGGGAAAAATATTAAATAAATACTGACTTGCAGCTTTAACTATAAGAATGCTGAAAATTGCAACTGTACAACTACTGCCGTACATCACAATAATCACGCCACATGCAACATTAACACAGAGACAGCAAAACATACAATACCTGATCCACTTACGTATGAACTTTCATGTTTTCTTCATATTCTATTCTGTTATTACACTTCACATGAAAGTATAAAATATATGCTAGTTATCAAATCCCCAAAATTGTAAATCCCTTTCATAATATATATTTATTTATTTATTTTTTTCTTCCCTTGGCACTACAGCCCCAGTGGGCCTAGGCCTACCTCCATGAACTCCGTTCACTTCGGTTTTTCTTGATCTTACACATACGGTAGGACTCCTTGGGCGAGTGATCAGCTTGTCGCAAGGCCTCTACCTGTACACAAACACAGAAAAACGCACACAAACATCCATGCCCTGAGTGGGATTCGAACCCACGATCCTGGCTTCCGAGCGAGCGAAGACAGTGCATGCCTTAGACTGCTTGGCTACTGTGACTGGCATATAATCTTCTTACACATCCATAATATCATACAATAACAAACAACACTTTCCATAAAGACCAGCCAGCAATATCTCCTTAAGACTGATATCTTAGGGTGAATCTTTATGTGACAGTTATCACAAGGAGTGTGTCAGATATCTCTAGAGAAATGCCAGTATATCCAAGACACTTGCACAAATTCCGCCAAGAACCCTCAACATTTCTATATGGTCTGGTCAAACTGTCTTGTGAAGGCATATGAATCAAAATATGTCTCACTGAATATTAGGTGTAAGCAGTTTGCAACAGATGGAATCAAAAGAAATATTAACAACCTGTGGCGCCACTTAAGCATCAATTCAACAGTGAACTGAGATGGACTGTGAGATAAAGCCTGGGCTAGGAAATAATGCAAAATACATGTGCTAAAATCATCTCACATTCAGTGACTCATGTTTTTATAAACAAGCTGAAATGTGTAAAGAATGCATGCCCTTTTGATTTCCTGACAAGAACTATTGACAGACGCACTATATGGAAAGAACCATAAGGGTTAGATTTTTAATTGTATAATTCTTGGAAGATAAGGATGGTTAAGTGTAACATTCTATATCAAAGTGGAATAATAATATTTTGCCTCTCTGGCAACAATAAGACAGTACTAGTTTCCTATACATTTTCCTTGTATTATGCCCACTATTGTATTTGAAGACAATCTTCTTACCTCAAAAGGTTGTGATATGTACTGTGTCAATAATTCTGAACATTTTTGTATTTAATAACCTCTATAAGAAACTTTAAGACAGGTTATCTAATTGACATCTTCAAAGTTGAACTGAATATATATATCAACAAATTATTTAAGCAGATATTTTGCATGTTGAAAGGGGGTATACATGGTAGCGTAGTTTGTTGAGTCACTATGCTACAAGCCAGAAAGTCACGGGTTCAAGTCTCGATGAAGTCACTGGATTTTTTTCAATTGACCTAATCCTTCCAGTCACACTATGGCCCTGGGGTCGACTCAGCCTCTAACAGAAATGAGTACCAGGAATTAATTAAATAATTTTCCTGGGGAGTAAAGCGTGGCTGGAGTGTGGGGCTGACAACCTTACCGCAATCTTTGAACCGATTGTGTAGATAATGTGGGACCCTCAACATCTCATAACCCTATGGGCCTTCACAGCCTGTTAAAGGGATAGCTTTACTTTTTACTTACTTTTTCCCATGTTGAAGTGTGTATACATTTTTCTGGGCCCCTCTGTATATAAGAAGAAATATCATCACAGGACCTTGAACTTGTATCACTGACATATGTAAACTCTCTTGGTATTTACATTTACAACAATATTTTGACTTTTCTCTTAGCTAGATTTCTGATAATTCTCTGAAACGTTGAAAAATCATTCCACACTGACATGGCTGATCCCCCAAGAAGACCTTCATTGAATTCAGTGGCATCTTAATTCAAAACTTTTTTGTAATTTTCTTAAATGCTTTACTAGTGTCCATACTGGTGATCATTGAGTAATAATGGAGGAAACAACTGCAGAGAATGCACAAAATCTTCCGAGATCTACAGACCTTTCTCTGGGGAATCCCTGTTCAGATATACTCCCTCAACCCATAAGGAAACTACTTCAGAAGTTCAAACAAACTGAATAGGAAAACATGTTTGTGCCCACTAAATAGGTCTGTTTTCTTGTGTTGACATGTACTGTAATATATTTTTAAATGCCCTGCAGAATGACATCTCTGAAATTTTTATCCGAACTTAAATCAGAAGGTTGAGTTCACAACATTCACATATTTAACAAAAATGCATTTAAACACTTTTTTACAAAAATACTGTAAAAGAGCATAGAAAGGCCAGTTACATGCAAATCCTCTCCAACAGGGCGCTGATTGATGAGCATGATTCCTGGGATAGCGTCCTTTGACCTGCCCTTGGCAATATCCCTGAACTCCTCTGTGTATTCCTGTGGGTGGGAACAAACACACAACATGCAATCAACACTGCATATTCCTACCTGCCTCCACTTGATTTTCTTTAAGTTTTGCATCACACTAAACACAGGCTACATCTTCATGCTACAGCTACATTTTAAACTAAATTCATACACCAACTTCAAATGTAATCAGTGATAGTGATGAAATAAATGAAAGCTTGAATCATTTGTAGAATATACTGTTTGCAAGCAAGTTACAATTTTGCAATGGATTCTACTCAAATATAAACCTATCCCCATTCTGCATTATCCAATAAATGTCTCTAATGATTGAACAAATATGGTTAATTCCTCATCAAGAAAGATGACTAGGAATGAAAGTGAAATCTTCAAAAACACAAATACAAATTTATGCAAAAGCACTACATACTTTTTCTTATATGCAACTGATTTTGACTGTTACCTTGGAAATTAAATCAACTTATGCAGGGTACACTATTATTGAATGCTGATTACCAAACAATTAAGTCTAATTGGTAATGCTGGTTTTGAGAAAAATGACATTTCAATTTGGGACCTTAGATACTAAATATGCTGTTTTATTTATGAAGATATTTCCATAAATAAAAATGTAATTGAAACTATTAAAGTAATTTTTTTTAAATTGTCATTTTGTGTTTTTGAGCACACTTGATGGGGCTCTATTTTTTGAGCTGGAATGTTCAAATTCATTGGGCACTGACTTAGATGGAAAAATGAATAACAAATTTGGACAAAATCTATTCAACTGTTCAGGTGCTAGTGAGTCATACAAACAGATGGCATTCCAGAAACAAC
This sequence comes from Cryptotermes secundus, assembly GCF_002891405.2. NCBI lineage: Eukaryota > Metazoa > Arthropoda > Insecta > Blattodea > Kalotermitidae > Cryptotermes > Cryptotermes secundus. The sequence continues at coordinate 36,880 of NW_019738888.1, forward strand.
TTATTCATATTCAGGGAGCTCAATATGAGTAAATCTGTCAAATCTCAAGATCAGTCTTTTCACAATCATGGCACTTTCTCATACACGCTATGTATATGAGCAAATAAAAAAGGAAAACTAGCTATGAATATTTCAGTATCTTCAATGAGAAATATAGAGAAAATTCAGGATACTCTACTGTAATTTATTGCAGTGTACATCACTTTGTCACACTTATTACTGTATTTCCTATTACGATTCTACTGAGCAAGCAAGATGGAAAATTTAATTCTTTCCTTTTATATTTATACAAGTTACATGGAAACTTAAAAACTCAGCTAGTTATGCATGACACTGAATGATATACGTAGTGACGATCCAAAGTTACTGGTACAGTGAGACATGATGCAAGTTTTGTTACATACATTCATGCTTGTAAGTTTATAATCAAAATCAGCAGTGACAAAACATTAATAAAGTCAAGAGATTAATGCCCAAATGACTTTCTGAACCCTTTCATTCAGTGACCAGTAAATATGTCCCATTTCATTAAAAGAAGCAATAATAATTAAATAAGAAAGTCAAAACTGAAATTCAGAGCAGAAGGGTGTCATGACAGGATAAATTTTTCCAATGTCAAAAAGAATGCAAGATCCAAATTTATATTTCTCCCAAGTTATGGAGATATGATAGGCTTAAACTTATTCCAAGAAAAAGTCACAATATCATATTAGTGACAACCAAACATAAAATGAGATTACATTTCAATTACCTTTTAATTCTAAACAATATTCCTGTCTTCTAAATTATATATACACATCAGATTTTCATATGCATATTAATCTGTCACTGACAGGAAGAAAGAGGCCATGTGTTTCATGTCCTACTTTAGAGTCAGTATTTCAGCGATGAAAATTTGGGTAACTAATTTCATAATTAAATGTATTGTCACTGCATGCTATCTAATTCTGTTTTTGATTATGATGCACTACGCTTCTTATTAAAAATATAATTACACCCATGCATGCAATATACTTAAAAGAGTCACAATGCATTAATAAAATGTTGCCAGCTTTAAAGTGAAAACACATACACCACAATAACAGCCCATATAAATGCAAGCCAATCAGCATCTTTTCCCATAGTAACATGTGGCTTACCTCAAAGTATGGCCAGTTCATGGCCATGTTAACACCATGCGTATTGGACCACCATTTCAGATCTTTTTCACGGTCTGCATTATTTACTGTATGATAGAATTCTTCATAGATCTGAGGAAGACTGTAACAGAATAATGCATTCAGTTAAAATAACCCTTTCTATTCAAGGGCTTTAAAATCTACTTTTGCAAAAATTATAACCACACAAGATGGCTCAAGCAGCAATACTTCTGGCTTCTGTTCAGGAGATGCATGGTCTAGATCTTGGCTGGGGCAATGACGATCCTGAGTTTCACCACGGTTTTCCTCAGTTCCACCATTCAAGTACAGAAATAATACCTTAAATTATGCCACAGCTGTTTCCTTCCATGACATTTCCATTTCATTTCTTATTAGCATTCCATAGTCTACTAACAGTGTCATTAAACAGACTTTAAAACACTACAAAGATTACAGTTTTTCCATTGGCCTTCCTCTCATAACTTCTACTTTATATTTTATGTGGGGGTTATGTTCTAAAGTTGGCATGTAAAGCCAAAATCTTGTATAGTCAGATTAACCATGAAAATCCCTTAAACCAGCCACAAACTACATGCTTTTTGTATATACTTGTAATATGTATGTATATAATAAAGAGTAATTCACAAGTAAAATGTACAGTAATTTTATTTTTAATTACATAAACGCTAGAGACAGAGAAGGAAGAATGAAAGAATAAAAAAGGAAAATAGTAAACCTGAACACTCACCAATATCATATCTTATATCATATATTATACAAGTTAAAAATATAAAAATATATATAACAAAGTTAGCAAGATGCTGGCAAGGCAAATCACAACAAGATTCACAAGCAAAACAAAGTCCTATATCTAAATTAACAATGCTGTGCTAGGGATCAATTAATATGAATCATGTCAAACATAAATCTGGATATTCTGACGATCAGTCTTCCTCTTCCCCCAACAACACTATTTTAAGGGGGGGGGAGGGGGCTGGAAATGCCCATGGTATTTATATTTTCATTTCATTTTACTTTACTCTATTTATTATTTTTTTTGGTGAGTGCCTACAGCTGAATTTGTGTAAGTTAAATACACATATAATACTGTGATATCATTCCTTGTTAGTGCTTGCAATTCTTCCATACCCTATTCTTACTTATATTACTAAAGAAATGCAGTAACAGAAACCATGCGCTTACACTGGATCTTGCGAAATGTTGAGACATTTGTGAATATTGAACATTATATCCTTGAAGAACTGCAACCTCTGTGCTTCCATGTCTTGGCACTTATCGAATACGACGGTCATGTCTTCCATATATTTAGGGTTGTAGCCATTTATTTCATCTAAAGCCGCCTCATATTTCTCTTTAGCCTTCTGAACATCTTCTTTAGATTTCTGTACACGGTCTTGCATTTTCTTCACCTACAAGAGAATTTAAAACATAAAAAACATAAACATCTTTGATACCGTTACCACTAATAATAGGTTAATGCCACCTATTAACATGATTTTACCTCATTTTCAATATGAACACTGTAATAAAATTTGATTTGTTTCATTCTGGTCCGTCACACTAACAATATCATGAAAAGTTAAACAGTTCCATCTAGTGTGACTGGTGAAGATTTTTCTTATTGCCATTATTCATGCCCTTACATGTTTCGGTCTTCAGATACCATCATCAGGGGAACGGACACCTTTACATCAATACAGTTGGAAGTTACTATTACAATACATGTTCTGAATGTTAAAATATATACATATAATGTTAATATTATATAACTGGGTATAAAATCTAAAATTATTACAACTACAGCAGCTGTTCAATAGAATAAAATATTTGTAATTGCTTTGTTAAGATTTTATTGGAATTCATAAACCAAGTAGGTTCGTGTCATCTTTCTTATTAGTTCTCTTGACGGTGGCCGAATGAGTACTGCCTTGTTGTTCTCGAGAAGAGGGTTTTTGATGTTGTCCTGTATGTGTTTGTGGTTTGCCACAACTTCCAACTGTATTGATGTAAAGGTGTCCCTCTGACAATGGTCTCTGAAGACCGAAACATGTAAAGGCATGAATAAGAAAAATCTTCACCAGTCACACTAGATGGGAACTATTTAACTTTTCATGATAATGTAATAAAATTATATAATTTTCATCATATCAATGAATGAAAGTTAATATATACTGCATTATGGCTCATATATGCAAGCACATTCATTCGTGTACACATACTGTTTTTTCAGCTGGTGTGCATACTGTCGAACAATTGATGTACATCAGAAAACTTGTGACACATTCCAGTTTTCCAATGCATTTTATATGTAAAATGTTAACAAGCTAAAACAGAGCATAAGTACTGGCAAACATGTTTTTTGCTAATGTCATCATGACATTAGCATACAATACATATGGGAAACAAGAAATACAGACTGTTTTGGAAAGAAACCTTAAGGGAGAGCACACTTACAAGATGTCTGCATATAATGTAATTAGATTACTAATTTTGAAATTCTTATTCATCTCTCTGCTTGCAGTAAGTTGTAATCTTGCTTTAGACTCGTTTTGTATTAAATAGAAAAATGGTTCCTGCACATGACTTAATGTGATTTATTTTTATTCTAACAAGCTCCATCAAAGCAGAACCCTTTGTGAAGCCAATAAATGCTCTGCTAGTCAATAAATTCCTGTTTTTATGAATTCCAAAATTTTATTGGCATTTTTCACAACAGCCCATCAATGAACACTATCCTAGACCAGATCAATGGAGTCCACATCCTCAACTATTTCTTCAAGAACCATCTAATAAAATTTTCCTTAATTAAGTTATTGCCTTATATAGACAGCCTGACAATGGATTTAATTATCTTTCAAACATGTCCTCGTCCTCATCCTCCTCATCCTCATTATTCCATTCATTACATGACATGCAGACAGTATATTTACGAGAATTACATATGTTGGTAAAAGCATTTATGTAGCAGGCTTTTTGCATCTATGCACTACAATTTATATTCTTTATGGTTCAACTTATTTCCTACAGTTACAATGTCTCATTCCTGCCAACTCTTGACTTATTATCAACACAGATATTTGGTAAACAATGGTTATATACTCCTACTTGTATTTCAGCAGTACCGCAATTTTGGAACTATTCTGTCTTAAGCGTCCCACTCAGGCGATTCATGCCATTCAGTTAGTTAGCATTTCTTAACCTTTCACAAAAGCAAACTGAAAGTCTCATATCTTATTAGATACTTCTGTCTACAAATATATTAATCAAACCAGGTTTAGACTTTGTCTTATTAGTCAAAGCTCTCATCTATAACATACATCAATTAATATATTAACTATTGTGTTAGTGTTGTTATTTTATGAATGAATGTAATTAATTTGCTTACCAAGGCTGCTTTCTGTAATAAAATGAAAAAGTTAATTGTTTATAATAAATAGAACAAATTTCTTAAATAAAGACTCATCTGTAACATCAATATCTGACACAATTCTGAATATTTAACTGAATATACTACTTATAAAACATTATTTTATCCCACTGTTACACGCAATCTACATAAGAACAGGACAAAGTATATTCATAGACTATATGTGAAACAACAAATTTGGCAACAACTACAATGGTGTCTCATGACTCAGTTAACATTAAATTTTATTAAGTTGATCCTTCACTATAGTAGCTTCCTCACAGGCTTCATTCCTTATGGATGCAACCATTCTCAATCAGCAACTTGAGGTTCTCATGCCATTATGAACCCCACACAAGGTCTTCTGGGTTGTAACACCGTGTACTTCTCAGAGAGACCTACATTTCTAAGGAACATATTTCCTCCATATTCTGGGTCGAAAGTATGCCAAGCAACAAATCAGCAGATGTAGGCAACAAGCCGAAATTGGTTTCTTGTTTGGCGTACTCTCTGACCTTGAAGATGGTGGAAATATATTTCTCCAAAATATAGGGCTCTCTCCAAACTACACGTCATCATAACCCAGAAGACTATAGTCATGGGTTTCTGTTTACCTCTGTGAGTTAAGGGTTTCCTCCTCTCTCAACTATCTCATTTACATACTTTACATATTTTTAACATGTATCAAGGAAATCAAAAACCGTACCCCACATCTAGTCAAGTTTTTGAAATCTCCCCCTGGCACAAGTCTCCTCATTTTATAACAATTATTTGTAATATTCTTCCTCCATTCACCAAAAACTGTTTATATTACCACTACAAATATGACAGCCATATGCAGTAGAGCATTTTGCTGAAAATATATTTACACTGTATATCCTTCCTTGCACTCAATTTTGTGTGTATCACGTGTTGATACTAAAACCAAGAAGGTGGGGTAAAGACGAATGTAACTTTTTGAAAAAAAGTATTTGATATTTGCATATTTTCTTTAAAATGGGATACAACTCAATGAAATTAAATAGAAAAGGAAGAGGAACGCTGGAAAGATATAACAAGGATTAATAAATACAGATTATTACTCCGTTTGTACTGCAGTGTCCAACATATGCTGTATGATGGTAGAACAATAGGCAGGTGTAGGGATTGTCACCAATCTGGCAAACACCCAACATCTCTCAGTATAATTACATCTATTTTCCAAAGTTCTAAATCAATTCCTAATATTTCTTTAACCTCCTCCCCAGATACAGGTAAAGACTAACCCACACTCATTTTACTCTATTAGACAATTATCAGTCTTCTTGTAATTAATTTGATAATATGTGCAACTTCTCTGTAAATTATCTAGGAATAGTGTATATCCCCAGTACTCTTATTATAATACTGACTCTTCTTCTATCACTAATTGTATTTTAGTGGGGGCACTGAGAACCTTCTTACGAAACTTCTCAAGACTAACATCTGTTCCTTCCTATCAGGGGGTGTCTACTCCTCCAAAGGTGAAGGAGGATATTCAAGTATACTGCGTCAGTTTAACATGGTGTTTATTATTTTTTATATGGATATAATTTGACTGATAGATGTTAGAAGTGAGGTTCCTTTTTATTAAGAATACCATGCTATATGAAATCCATTTAATGATCCAATTGAAAACTACACATTTGGGATGTAATAACATACATACCTGATCAGGCGAGAGGGAACTATCTGCTGATGCATTCCTTTCCTGATTTGATGCAGACTTTTCAGTTTTGCATGCAGTATGATAGTCCACCTTGGTTTTGTTCACTTTTGCTAACAGCTTTGACCATGGTTTCTGAGCCTTTTTAAACGAGTCTTCCATTTCTTTTCTTTCTTTTATTTGAATCATTGACTGAAAAATAAAAAATCATCATAGCTGTGTAAATGAAAATATCATAACATAATTGCTACAACATTAACATTAACATCAAGGTTTTGGAAGAAATAATTACTAAAAGACACATCAACAAAAACAAAAAACTCTGTCACTATAGAATTTATGTTTTCAGACTAATTAAATTATTTCAAATACTTTCACAGTACAGTAGACCCTCATTATATCACACACTGATATATACAAATACATATACAAGGGTAAGTCAATAAGTAAGTTACAAATGGATATAGAACTTAAACAAATAAGAGCACTGACTTGAAAAATGCTTTTAGTTCTCAACAGAATCTCCCTCTACATTGAGGCACTTGTCCCATCATTTCACAAGCCCCGGAAAACCAGCAATATAAAATTCTTTGGGCTGTTGTCAGAACCAGGCGGTGACTTCCCTTTCTACAGCTTCATTGTCAGGAAAATGTTCAGCTGATGTGTACGAGGGCCGAACAAATGGAAGTCACTTGGAGCAAGGTCGGGGCTATACGGAGGATGCTAGAGGACTTTCAACTTGAAATTTTGCAGCATCTCATTTGTCTTGTTTGCAGTACGGGGACGTGCTTTGTCATGCAAGAGCAACACGCCTTTGGTGAGGAGTCCTAGTCACTTCTGTTGAATGGCCTTATAAAGTTTCCTGAGGATGTTAGAGTAGGAGTTGGCATTTATGGTTTGTCCTTGAGGCTGGAATGCAGTGAGCAGTATGCCTTCGTGACCCCAGTCACCGCCTGGTTCCGACAGCAGCCCAAAGAATTTTATGCTGCTGGTTTTCAGGGGCTTTTGAAATGATGGGACAAGTGCCTCAATGTACATGGAGATTACGTAGAGAAATAAAAGAATTTTTCAAATCAGTACTCTTATTTAAGTTCTATATCCATGTATAACTTACTTATTGACTTACCTACGTACATTCAGATATACCATGGCTTTGATCATGCCCCCAGCATCATTACATAGGTTTTAGATCATACAAATTTCTATGAAATGTTTCACTTACAGCATAAAATTCTATAATAGTCTTCACTGTTGCAGCGTGAAAGTACAGGTGGCTAAGTCCACAGTCTGCTATGAATGGGTTGCAAGTTTCTGGTTCTCTAACCTTGGAATTATTCTCTTCAAACAGTAAAATTTAATGAGCACCCCTTTTACCTGTTCAACCAAAGTCTGATACGTACCTTAAATTTCATGTACATATTTTAGCCACTATATAACTACTGAATACATAATAAAACTGATGCCAAATTAAACAAATGTCAATTTCCTTTATAATACAGGTACTGAAGGTGCCCCTGTCCCCCATCCTCAAACACTCACTTTGTATCGAGGGTCTACTGTACACATAACTGCTTCCATGTTTAAAATACATGAAATGTGCACATATCCATCAGGACTTAGTAGCTAGTGAAATGCATTGTAACATACAGCAAAGAAGTATAGAGAAGAAAGCTGACACAAATTTTAATAGTTCCACTATAAATTAATTTTTCTATTTCACACAGAGTTAAACCAAATCTTGTATGATAATGTAAAAGTTTTATATGCCTACAGAATAAGAACCTAATGACAGTTCTAATGAATACGGTTGAAAGAGAAATGTAGCCAGGTTACAGATTGAAATCTGTGAACTTTCCAATGTCAGGCAGGTGTTCTACCACTGCAGCTACCAAGTGATCACATCCTCAGATGGGGAGTATTCACTCTGGTTTTCTGACGTTAGGTCACTACATCACAGGAAGTTGCCACAAAATGTTTTTCTAAACAAACATGCTTTTCAAATATGTTCATAAAGAGAAATAGCAAGAAACACAAATATGCAGGCCTTACACAGGACTGAACCTGTGCACCCATATTTCAAAGGGTGTCATGCCACTGTACCTGAATCCACACAGGCAAATCTGTGCCTGTTCTGCGCTGCACGGGAGCAAATCAAAATTCAGTAGCATGATATCATTACAAAACAGTTCATTTTCTTCATCTATACAATTCTAGTATTACCAGAATCATTAGACTGCCAGCAAACAAATCAATGTGTGTTCATCTAACAAGTTCAATCTTAGTTCTATAATGTACATTAGTAAAGTGTGCTTACTGTCTTTCTAATGATTATGGCTAATACTCAGGGCTCATATTCACTTTGTTTGTGTTATGTGGATGAACCAGATTAATTAATGATTTTATAGTTACACAAAAAATGATATTTAAAAGAGAGCAACAACAAACTGTTTAAAGTTCTAAAGCAAACAGTATAAAGTCTGTCTAGTCATACTGTTACTGTCTGTATTTTATACACGTATATGGTAGAACAGTGTAAACTTTAAATCAGACAATTAGTACAGACAAATGTTCCCGAAGAATGAAAGAACAAACAAAAACATAAAGACAAACTAACATTTTTAAATTACTTCATGGTAATGGACACTTCATTTCAAAGTTTGAAGATATCTGAGGACTCTTAAATTGAATAATTCTGAAATACACTTTCTGAAGATGTAATAAAAGACATTTTCATTCATAGTACTTTCTGGATTCTTAAAACTAGAGACTAACCAAATGTGAAAAGAACTTAATAATGGAAGAAATAAAAGAGTGAAGTAAATGAAAAATATTCCCAACCAATGAAAGAATGGCTGACTACCTATGTTGTTAGCCTTTAAACCTGTCAATGCACTACTATCTATATTATGATGATATGTCATCATAGCAATGCAGTTTGAAGGAAGAACTGTGCATTCTGTAAAACAACGTCCAGCCTTCCATGAAACAAGAAATTATTGTTAAATAAAGTCAAACTCATCTTGTCACTATGTCAGAATATTTAGCGATGTAATTTCTTTGATTTGTTTCATTCTGGTCCGTCACACTAACAAATTACAAAGACAAAGCAACTCTATCCAGTGTGACTATTGAAGTTTTCACTACTTAAAAATTTAACACCCTTACATGTTTCGGGCCCTATAGACCATCATCAGAGGGACATCGATACTTTTTTTGAAACTATTATCACAATGGGTGTTTTGAGTGTTAAAATACATATACATACAATATTTGTAACACACAATACTACTCTGTTCAAAAAGTATGCGACCTTCGGCTGGGAAAAGAAAAGTTCTGTATCTGGGTGGTTACAATACCTAATTTCCTTCAAAGTAGGCCCCTTGTGACTCCACACACTTAGCCCAGTGGCCCTTCCATCGCTGGAAGCAATTCTGGAAGGCTTCTTTTGGAATGGCGTGCAGCTGCGCCATTGCATTCTGTATGATGTCCTCGCGGCTGTCAAAACGGCAGCCTTTTAGCGGTGTCTTCAATCTCGGGAACAGCCAGAAATCACAAGGAGCCTGGAAAACCTGTGGAATGCCTTGCTTGGCCAGGAAACCCGGGATCAGGTGTGATGAATGAGCTGGGGCGTTGTCATGATACAGCTGCCAGTTACGTGCGTCCCACAGCTCCGGTCTCTTGCGCCGAACTGCATTATGAAGATGGCGGAGGACTTCTTGGTTGTACTCCTTACTGACAGTCTGGCCTAGTGGTGCGTACTCATGATGCACAACACCCCGGTAATCGAAAAAACAGTCAGTATCACCTTCACATTGCTCCGAACCTGTCGTGCTCTTTTGGGCCTCGGGGATGTTGGATGCTTCCATTGTGATGCCTGGACCTTGGTTTCCGGGTCATATCCATACACCCATGACTCGTCACCAGTGATCACAGTCTTCAGGAACTCAGGATCCCTGTTGCACTCCAGCATGTCCTGTGCGACCTCAAGGCGGAGTTGTTGCTGCTCCGGTGAAAGCAGCTTGGTCACAAATTTTGCCACCCCTCTTCACATGCCCAAATGCTCAGTTAAAATTGTTTGCAGAACGTCTGCTGAGCCCAACCTCATCAGCAACTTCACGGATGGCCAAACGACGGTCCTCCATGATCAGTGTTCACACTTTTTCAATGACATCAGCATTTTGGTTCGTTGACGGTCTCCCGGAACGCTGCTCATTGTCTGCCTACATACGGCCATCTTTAAAGCAGTTTAACCACTCTTTAAATTGAGTGACCCCCATTGCATCATCGCCGAAAGCCTGCTAAATTTTGCAAATTGTTTCTGCTTGGGTATCCCAAAGTTTCTGACAAAAACTTAATGCAGTATCGCTGCTCCAAGCGTTCTGTCATCTTGAGCGACACGACAATGTGACGAACACGTGTTACACCACTTCGCTATATGGCAGCCACAGACGCATCCGGCAGTGTTGCGAGTCAGCAAAAAATCACGCATGCGCATGAAAGTCCCTTCTACCACTACGCTCAGTTTCCCCACCCCTTTGGCCATTACTTACAGCAGAAAAAATAAAGTCGGATACTTTTTGGACATACGGTATATACAAAATCCAACTTTTCCACAACTACAGCAGCTTTCTTGGTATAATAAAGTTTTTAAAACTTTGTTATTTAAGTTAAAATTTATAAACCAAGTAGGTTCATGTCCCTCCTCCTATCGTCTTTCTTGATGGGGCTGATCTTGTGCCGCCAGTAAAAACAACACAGGACGATACCAAGAATCTCCTTCTCAAGATAGACAGGTGGAACAAGATTATTACACTTAAATAACAAAGTTTTAAAAATTTTAAAAACTTTAATATACCAAGAAAGCTGCTGTAGTTGTGGAAAAGTTGGATTTTGTATATACTGTGCATTACAAATATTGTATGTATATGTATTTTAACACTCAAAACACCCATTGTGATAGTAGTTTCCAAAAAAGTATCTATGTCCCGCTGATGATGGTCTATTGGGACTGAAACATGTAAGGGTGTTAAGTTTTTAAGTAGTAAAAACTTCAATAGTCACACTGGACGGAGTTGTTTTGTCTTTGTGATGTAATTTCTGTTATGAAATTCTTGATAGTCATATGTTATCTTTACTTTACTCTGTTTTTCGTTTCTGTTAATAGTATGAAATGGAACTGAAGCATTAAATAGGTAGCAATACATCACATTTGACTTGTGCTCACAGAGAACACATGTTTCAAAGTCACTGGCGCTTACTGAGAGGTTTGTGAAATTACACCCAAACAATGGAAATAACTGAGTACTGCACCTCATCATAAGTTGCTGAAGCATCTTCCTATATATCTTCCTGGTCTCATGATATTGACGATATAAATTTTAAACTTCTTTTCACAGACTCAGAGCATTGTAAGAAGTTTAGAACTGCCATTACACATCCCAAGGATGATATATCTTGCATAAACAATAAACTATTAATGATGGCTGTGTAATTATATCTTTATACAACAAAACTGCACTAATGCCCTGCAAGACTACGGTAACACAATGTGCCAACAGGAGGCAGCATGGGCTGGTTACAGGTTGTATTAATTGTACCAGATGGTGTATCTGCCAGCTATAGTCTCTGTCATCAGCTGTTGACATTTTCATGAAAAATGTTTATTTAGATGAGATTTTTGAAACCTATATTTTGTATTTATTCAGTATTGGACCAGAACATATGTCGAACCTCTCATATATAATAAAGATAGTATTTAACATTTTTCTAAAGTTTGGTATTTTCTTGCAGCATCAGCATTGAAACTCATCACACTGGGATTCATTTTGCACAAATCCAGCATAACTGAATCAAGTACTTGAAATATGCACATTGAGGACTAACTTTAAAAGCTATCACACAAAGTTAACTTTCACAGCATTTATATAGCATTCTTTCATAGCATGAGTACAGACATAATATCAGGTTTAATTTTGCACATATCTTGTATCAACTGGCCGTGTATATGAAATATGCATATTGAAGTTTAATTTTAAAAACTCGTGTGTAAATGTCACTCTTTTGAACAAGAATAAAATACTAAAATAAACTGCATTAAAAGACAGAACAAAGACAGTCTCTCTACCTTGTGGTATGTATCTTTCTGCCATGTTTTAACTTGTTGCATGACATCATTGCAGAGATTGTCCCTGACCTTCAGATGCAGGTCACACAACCTGTCTGCCTCACCTAAAACTCCCTTCCAGGCTGCTTCTGTGGTCCCATACTCAGGACCTAGTCAAAACCAAGACACATGTTGTATTTGCATTGAACTGATGGCTAGTCTACAAATGAACACTATTTATAAACAAACTCTGAACTACACATTCACTGGTTTCAATACCCCTAACTAGCAACTACAAATGACTTGTTAATTTCAGAAACACAAGCATCTTAATTTCTTAATTCAGTGAGTAAACAGCTACAGGCTGAGGGGATACAGTATGAACTTTGGCTTAACTTTTAACACTAGCATGGCGGTTCACACAAGTTTTTTGCCCACATGAATTCTTACAGAAAGACAGCTGGCCTACAATATTGCCATGCTGTGTCTGTGTGTGTGTGCACACACATGCACGAGTGTATGTGCATGTGTGTTCATGAACCCCAATTTCAATTTTTGAACCACTCCACGGGGTTCATAACATTCAGTAAAATATAATGAGAACAACAGTAGTATTATTTTAATGCTAGTGGGGTGGAACTAAGTCCCTTGTACTGCGGCCCCTTCTGGCCTATTGCACCAGCCCCAGATGATAGGTGAGGGTGATTGTGGAGCAATTGGTGGAATGAAGATTGGCAGGGGAAACCGAAGTACTCAGAGAAAACCTGCCCCAGCGCCACTTTGTCCACCACAAATCCCACTTGACCAGACCTGGGATCGAACCCGGGCAGCCGCGGTGGGAAGCCAGCGACTAACCGCTTGAGCTATGGCGCGGCCCTAACAACAGTAGTAAGTAACAGATCTATGGGGCTAAAAATATATGCAATAGGAGTTTTGATCTGAAAGTCCTTGCTTATTTATTACATGGACATGAAAGTGCTTTACAGTCTTTTCTCTCCCTATTTCGGTATTGTGAAGTAACGGCGCAACGCTCGGTAAACACCCCGACCCCCTCACCTGCGGTGACGTAACAGGGGACACCGAAGTTGCTATGCAGCAATAAGCAACTCTCGGCAACGTTGCCCAGCAACGCCTTTGTAAACACGGCGGGGAGTCCGTGCAACGACTGTTGCTAAGCAATAGGTAAACACGACGTTAAGCAACAGTGGTACTTATCACGTAACTGTTTTCTGTGTTGTCCGTGCCGAGGCTAAATAAGGAGCAGCGAACACTCTCCAGGAGTAGTGAGTGGTTAATCAGAGAGTATTGAGCCAGTTACTAGAGAAAGAGTAACTAGTTAATTGCAGTCTAGTATTTGTGATACTGCCGATGGCAGTAATTGTGAGATTGTAAACTGTGTGACTGTAAGAGCGAATGTGCAATAAATTCGCCATATCCAATATGGCGTGAAGTTATTTGTCGCGTTATACACCCAACACGTGACAGTATTTTAGAGCAAGGTATTTTGCGTAACAGAATATATGAGATGTCTTCAAATTATAAAAATAAAGTCATGACTTTGAACTACAGAGCTGAGAAAAATTTATTTTAAAAATCAGATTGAACGTGTATATAACAATGTTTTTTTTTACCAATGGCTGAAGCTCTAGGGGTAATAACAGAGCAACATACTAGCAATGTTATGCTATGGGTACATTCCACTTGTTCTTTACTGGTTTGGAGACAACCAGACTTTCAATGACATGAAGGGTGCCATCACAAAACTGTAATTACATTATTCTGACCCACAGATAAACACATTTTCACAGGGATATATAAAGTACCTAAAATATTTTCATGCTGAGGAACTCCAAATTTTAGGGGTATACTGCGTAATTTCCTCCTTAAATGAGAAAGCTGTGTTGTAGTGGTGTGCAGCTATGAGCACAAATGTTAACAATTTGAATTTGTTACGAATGTAATGGTCTAATTTCACATTTCGGGTACCACATACTCAAGACTTCCCAACACATATTTAACGCTGTACGGCACCAGATTTTGCTGCTCTATCCTAACGGTACAACTTATGTAAATGCCTAACGATAGGTTAAGGCATGGTTTCTGAAATGTAAGTCTCAACTGATTCTAAGGGAACTCACTAAGTTATGAACAATTGCTTAAAATATGGTTGTATCCATGCAGTAGTGTAGTTAGTTGAGGCACTACGCTAAAAGCTCGAAAGTCGTGGGTTTGATTCCCGATGAGGTCATTGAATTTTCTTTTCTTCAGTTTACCTAACCCTTTCAGTCGCACTATGGCCCTGGCGTCAACTCTGCCTCTAAGAGAAATGAGTACACAGGAATCTTCCTGGGGGGTAAAGAGTGGCCGGCATGTAAACACCGCCATTTGTGAGCTGACTGCCTAAAACACGTGGGAGCCTTGATGTCTCACAACCCTATGGGGCTTCATGCCCTGTTACAAGGATAGCTTTACCTTACCACACGAAGTTCTGGAAAGTCAATAAGGTTTAATATACGTTCTTTGGAAATAGTAACTGCTACATGTAAAGCCTTCTGCCAGTTTTTCGTGATTGTACAGGTGTATTTCATAGCTTGCTGAGAGATTATAAAGGTTGTAAAAATATTTCAGTTCCTGCCATCACTGTGCAGCCTGACAGGGACAGAGTGCAGCAGTGTGCTTTCCAATGACCAACATACGAGTATATTGGGGGTGGGGGTTTGTGTAGATTTATACTGAGGAAAAGCCCAGGTAAAACTATGGGTAAATATATGTACTTAAAATAAGACAATGAGAGACTAACAAGAGTCCAATCTTTTTCCTTACATAGCATACTGTCTACTCTCTGAAAGGAGTGAAGTTTTAGTAACACAATAAAAAACTTTTCAAATACACCTAAGACCACTACAAAACAAATATATTTAAACCTTCTGGATCAAAAAATTCTTCAGAAGCACTGGGTTTTTGGACTTTGTCCATCATTTGGTATTCACCTCCCTTCAAACTTAGTTTCAAGTCTGTGCATGCTTTATCAGAATTTTTACTGTACATTTTTAAAGTTATCTCCCTCTGTCAAAACCTGGTCTCAGGCATTTATATAGTTGTAGTTATAATGACATAGGCTGTCTGGTGATTGGGGTTATCTCTTTTTAAGGGACCCTACCGAGTAGGTGTCTCCTCTTCACCTGAGGATAGAAATAGATCTAGTTTCTGAAACGTTAGGCTCTCTAGGTTTTTAGAATACCGGACAATGGACAAAGCCCAAAAACCCAGTGCTTATGAGTGTTATACACCATCGTCAGAACCCTTTAGAATCTACTAGAATCGACCAAAAACTTTTGAATGGATTGGCTACTAGGAAATTGGTTTCAAATTTTACAAACATTTAAATACCTTTTTCAATCAAGTCATTCCATTTTTTTGACCAACCCTTCAAGCTCTTTGCATATGCCTTCTCAATATCTGCTCTTTCTTGAATGAGGGTCATAAGGTCATTACACAGTCTGTATCCATCTTCAATACGTTTTGTTGTTCGCTTATAGTTGCCAGGTTCCCAGAATGAGTCGCTGGTTGCTATCAGCATGTTGTCGTCACTGTGGTGAGACATCTTTACGAATATTCACCCCACAGTCCACCTGGAAAAAAAAGATACTGTATCAGCTAAAATTTCAACACCACTCTATATAATTTTTCAAGGAGGTATGTCAACAAATTTAACTTTCTATATGTACTGCATGTCCTGTTTCATCATACTCATTTCATCCTGCCTGCCAGCAATTTCAATTCTGGGATATGATAGTAGTACTTGTACTGCAGGAAGATTATCTGAAAACCACCCACCAACTATTCTGCTTGTCTGGCAAAAGGAACACACACTATTCACATCACACATTTCAATTGATGACACAGTCGAACATTATAACTTCTTTCCAACATAACTGTCTGCGTAAAAAGATTATGAAACTGACAAAGAGGCCAGGGCCCAACAAAGGACTGTAGAGCCATTGATGAATGAATGCATTACATTTTAATTCATATTTCCATTCCCATCTAAGAAACAGGTTCGAAATATTCTGTTACATAATTCTAATTTCGCTGGGATTTTTGTGAGGGTATAACGCCTACCAGATGTTAGGTCAAACTACATCTTACTTTGAAGAAAGTCGTTCTCAGCTGCTACAGCTGCAGCTACAGCTATCTGTATTCGCACGCAATTCAACTACTCTGAAGATGGAGGCGATATGTTCCTCCGAAACGTCGGTTAAAACCAAGAATACACGGCGCCAGATCCGAGAAAACGACTTTTTTCATAGTCATCGCCGTGAAAACCTCAAAACTTACATACATCTTACTTTACTTCAAATTTTTGACTCTATACAGATTTTTAGCCAAAAAGTCCATAGTTCATACACAGCAAGCTGTCACCCCGGTATCGGGTAGTAAAGGACACGAGTTCAACTGTCTGCCAGTCCTGATTTCGGTTCGCATATAAGAAATTATGGACAGGGAAGCAACGTGGAAGCGCGTTTCGGTCGCCGTGGAAAGGTGTTTACCGACAATTGTCTAGAAATGGACAACTTTACTTCTGAAACTATTCAGGCTTTCAGACGTCATGTCACAGTATGTAACAAAGTAAATGCCATTCTGTAATGTAGAATTCTGGGTTGCAATTAGGGCATGAATCCGTAACCAGATTGGAGCATGGTTCTTCGTAACGCCGGAAGAAACATTATTCATAACGATGCTTCAGTGCTTTCTCTCATCAATGTCTACATATTTAATTATTCAACATTTTACGGTAGCTCGATGAATTTATGAATTACGATTGTTTTGAAAACATGAGACTAACTAAAGGGCACACCAGAACTAGCTGCAACTATTCTGCTCTTCCAGCTAAAATTGGGAAAATTATGTAGGGAAAATATTCATTAATTATAACACTCCATCAATAGAAGTCATATAATCTTCAGTTAATTTAGCTTACAGGAAAAAGATGGGTCTCTACATCCTCATTCATGTTTCCGCCTTATTAGTAGACAACCTATACGACACACAAGATAGATGGGTGGCGGGCGGAACAGATATAACTGTAAAGGAGTAATTTTCCAGTGAAGGTTGTATTACAAGCGCTAAAACACCGTTAATTATCCAGACTCTTCCAGTTTATAAAACAGCAGCGCATCTTCGTACGAAGTTCCATGTATGGTCACTGCGTTTATCTGCTTCCTTGAAAAGAGAGTCACTAGACCTAAACCATTTAAGGATACACTGTACTCCTTCTCGCTACGATAGAGCCAAGAAACTCAGTGTAAGAACCTTTTCAGGTTAATTTCATAGTTACGATACTTCTATCATTAATGGTTGCACTTGTTTATACTTCCGGCTTTTTATCCCGCATGTAATATTCCCCTTTACCTACCGCGATACATCCTCTGAATTCGCCACACAGAATTCCGTCACTCGTCCACTAGTTTCCCCCTCTAATGCGACATAAACATTAAAATGACACTTTATTTTATTGCTGCGACACGTTTCGGCTATATAAGGCACTGGAGACGGGAAAAAGTGCAAGAGTGATGCATCAATGCAACAGGATGCTGAAATATAATATTATGAATAGAACTCCATATTAAAAGAAACATTCCTGTGCCAACTTGTACGTTCCTTGTGGTTTTCTGTCTACAAATATCATTGTGTTCAGTGGTTAAATGAGTGAAAGAATGAGAAATCTTAATCGTAATATCTGAGCACCTAATTTAAATTGTAGGCTTGCTAAATATAGTGTTTCTTACGTTCACAATGGCTGCCAAGATCTATCCCTGACCCATATAAAATATTATCAGAATATTGAAGTTATGGAGGTAAGGTCTCCCACATGTTCTAATTTTCGCAACAAATGGAGGTCAGTGAAAATTTTCACGCATCATACGGGGGGGGGGCGGATTGGCCTCACAGTCTACCTTTGTAGTCGTAATTAAATAAATGTTTCCGTTCCCTCCGGGGAGGGGGGTAACTTTACAGTACACAGAATGTACTTCCGAAAATCGGGGAGACTTCCGGTTCTTTTACTTTAATCCAGCGGTTATGCAGGGATTTATCTTGACCTGCGCATATTTCTCACAAGCGTTTAAGTAGTCGTCGACAATTAATAATAATTTCGCGGGTTTAATACTCAGAAGAATAATGTGATGACCGCCTCTGTGGTCTAGTGATCAGAGTTCCTGGCTACAGATCCAGAGGTCCGGGTTCGATTCCCAGCCCTACAGATTTTCTGAAAGTAGTAGGTCTGGAACGGGGTCCACTCCGCCTCGTGAGGATAAATGAGGAGCTACTTGAATGAAAAAGTAGCGGCTCCGGTCTAGAAAACCGAGATTAATGGTCGTGGGGATTCGTTGCGCTGACCACGCAACACCCTCTATCCGCTAAAAGTTGGCACTAACTTCGCCGACAAACGGCGGTCGCTCGGTCGCTATAGTTCGCTTGCGGACTTAAGCGACGGAGTTTTTTAAGGGCAATGTGATGATTGCCATTAAAACTTTGAAATATGGTACCTCCTTTGAACTACGTTAAGCTGCCGATTTCCCTTGTTATGTGGGCCTTATGGGCCCACGCACATTTGCTGTATCTAAAATAAATAAACATAAATTTTAAAATCTATCCGTCTTCAGGAAACTTTGCAGAGATGAGATACACTATCATAACTGTACGATTCCCTACTTCCCAACGGGACGAGGGCCTTGCAGAGGGCCCAGTTGGTACCATAATTTATTTTAACCGACATTTAGTTTTCCTTCCGTGTTTTCTAACGAAGTGACTGCTTCTCTACACGCCTCCATTACCCGCGTTCCGCGAGAACTGCTTTAGGTGAGATTTGACACAGGCTTCTAACACTGAAACCAAAAATATACGTTGAGCTTTATAGCTCTATCAGGGCTGTCACTCTGCCAGAGGATCTACAGCAGCAACAATGGCACCACTAAACGTGTCTAACTTGCCTAACTTGTTCCCTACGTTGAATCCAGCCCTCCCGCTGCTAATTTAAATCCAACCAGTTCAGACATCATTTACAAGTTTTCCTACCGCCAATTCATTATCATTCAAGGCTTATGCAACTGTGCAATTAGATTGCCGAGGTAATATTATACGAAAATCTTGCTCATCGAGGTCATCTGCCTCATTACAGCCCGCAGCCGTCATCCCACGCACACCATTCACTACTGCGCATTCTCGTGGATGTCATACCGAGAATCTTCTGTTTTCCTTTCGATCGTCATTTCGAAATGTTACTGATTTCTTTGGTTACTTAAAAGATGTTCTTTTCAGCCGAAATGGTTATGCGGATTGAATGCAACAATTACTCCAATTTCACCACGAAAGACATTCAGAGTAGTTGCATCATCATCATCATCATCATCATCATAATCTGAAAGACAGCCCCTTTTGAGTCACAGCCTTCCTTCAAAGATTCTCTCAGATCTGTAGACGATCTGGTCTTCACTTCTTCGGATTTCGCAAAAATATTTCCTTTTACACAGCATGGTCGTCAGCCTTGCGTTCAATCCCCAACCCGGAGGGCCAGGCCTCTGTATGTCCCCCACTATTGTATTGTATTGTACTGTATTGGAGAGGGTGGGTTTCCCCATGCACTTAGACCAACTGTTGGTCCAGTGTGCGTCCCCCTATGATATTCTACCAGTCTCTATTCCCTACCGGTACTGGTGCGTGCCAACAGTCCCGACTCAGCCAGAGAGTTCGGCCTCTACTGGCTTAGCGGTATCTCGATGCTTCCCCCATCTACCAGAGGCGTTACAGACTACGACACGGGACCCACGGCTTAAAGTCCCTCCCGGAGGACTTGTTCCCTGAATTTTTCCGCCCTTAAAATTCCACGAACTCTGCCGGGTTTGAACCCGCGTACCTTGAGTCACGAGGTGGGAACGTTACCCCTAGACTACGGAGGCCGCTATGTCCCCCACTAACTTGGTGAACAGTTATAACCCCAGGCAATGCGTTCCCTTTTCGTCGCCTTCTACGACTCACAGGGCTACAGTGGAGGTATTGTAACCATCATCCACAAGGAAAATCAAAAGCCTGATTGAAGATAAAGCGTTCGCAACACCATTTAGCATTACTGGCGGCACAGAACTAGAAGGCTCATATATAGGTTTCAGGCTCTCATCACACGGTCTTCATGCCGAGGTACGTAAAATCAGCCAAGAGTTAAAAAGTAGAATTCTATCTTATTGCGTATACGAAGATCTTAAAATTTTATATAGTTCAAATGTAATTCAATGGGAACAGAAAGACCGACATACAGCACAAGCCTTCCCTTCGGCAGCGTAAGGAAAACAGGGCGAAAATGAAGTGTGAGGAAATGCAGACCTAATATAGAAATAGAGCCACAGAAACGAGAAATAACAGGACTAGTGCCCAACAAATCTGCAACTCAACAGGTGACGAAGAAGGCCCAAGAACTGCTGTGATCAGACTACCTCCATGACTTCTGAGGTCCTCAACACAAAAAATAAAGCAATAAATATCAAGTATTAATATTTTTTTTTGCGGTCAACATTTGTGAATTGCGATTCAATGTACCTTCACAGCGTAGGAATTGAACAATTTTAACTGGATAAAACGGGCAATACAACATTGTACTCGTACAACAAAAAAATCAAACAAAAACAAACTCCGTGGCCTGTAGTCTGCAAGCGAACTATATAAACTGAGCGACCGCCGCTTGTCGGTGAAGTCAGTGGCAACTTTAACGGATAGAGGGTGTCGCGCGGTCAGCGCAACGAATCCCCACGGCCGTTAATCTCGGTTTTCCAGACATGAGCCGCTATTTCCTTGAAACAACTCCTCAATTATCCTCACGAGGCTGAGTGGACCCCGTTCCAGACACACTACTTCATAGAAAATCTGGTAGCGCCGGGAATCGAACCCGGGACCTCTGGATCTGTAGGCAGGAACTCTGACCACTAGACAACAGAGGCGGTCGTACTCGTACAACACAGAAGTTATATGCAGTAAGACGAATGTTTCCACGTGTGAACAACACATGAAGCGCGTGTTTATCTGTTATAAGCAATCACCAATATTGTATAATTTATGAGATCACCTGGCACTCCATTTCTACGATTCAACGCAATGATATAGCTGATGACGGACTTATAATTTTTGCTGAGTTTATCAACCCTGTCATAGTTGATATGAACGGTGAGCAGTGCCATTCTGTAAGCTTCTGCCAAAGCTGCACAGCGAATACAATGGAATAAAGTGGAACTATAATAAAAGGAGACAGTTCGTGGACCACGACACGTGGACGGCTATCCCCTCTGCGTTCGTGAATCTGCGTTCGTGAATTTAATCACTTCGGCTTTATTATTTATTTATTTAGTGCGTTTATTATTTTTTGGTTAACTGAAATGGTTCAGATTATAAACATGACTTCGAGTTATATTATTAGTGAGTCACGTATAGGAAAGTACGTGACACCAAGCTATCGCGGTCCTATTAGAGTAATGCTGAACATTTGTTTGGAATAACAGAAAAACATGAAAAAAAGTTTGAACCCTGGATCTGAAATATAAAGTAAATTACTTTACGAAACTCCCGAATACTTAACAGTAAGTCATGGCTACTCGAAGCGGTCAAACGTGTATTAGCCACTAACCGCTGTTAGAAAGACACCGTAATGCAGTGGCCAGCCCTGTCCACTGTGACTGCCAAGGTGTGTACTGCAGATGACGAAACTGATTACATAAGCCTCAAGGACGGAAAAGGTAGGCCGAGTAACAACAAAATAAAATGTCACTTCAAGATATATGCATGGACGTTACACACGTTCATGTATGTAAAAATGTTTAAATTTTGGCTGTCCTTTATCCACTATACCCTGGACCCGTATGTAATATTTCTATACTGACAACGGTAACAGTTTTGCTGGACAATCCTAGTTACAGGCGCTGTTAAGCGCTGATTGTAAAACAAGAAAGACTGCCTCCAAACCAGATATTCCTTACACTGCTTTGTAACATCTGAAAAACAACTGTAAATGTTATAAGACAGATTCTTTTTTTTCAATTTTTTTCCATCTATCTGTTTTAGTGTCATTCCAAGTTACAAAGCCCAAATTAAAATTTTATACTTCTTATCCCTGACGATTTGGCTGAAATACGGAGGAACTGCGGGGCCAACAGAGAAATATTACTACCAAACATTATGTCCCTGGAGCACATACTTTCTGGTATGGGGAGAGCGTCTACAGATTAAGAAATAATGCCCTACCTGTTGGTACACCGGCACCACCGATATTGATGCAGACATATAAAAGGGCATTCTAGCGTTGCGGGAAGGTTCATGACATGCCCCTCCTTATTATGAAACATTTTATTAAAACTAGTAAAGTACTTGTGACTGATTCTTGATAATTAAAGGCAGAAGTTCCACTCGTAATTAAGGGCTATCTCTGATATGTACATTTTAATTTTACAATGTTAATAATATGATACTGAGCAGATTTCTCAGGTAATTTTAACCAGCTAACTGGTACAGCAATGCCATCTTGAGAAGATAACAGTCGCCCACGCTGCTAACAAATCTCTCGCATTCTATGGAACCAGAAAGTTCATTACACTGTTCGCAAAAGCCCGCGACTGGAAGCTATCCTGAGCGTCTCACCGTATTTCTTTAAGATCCACTTCAATTTTATCCTCCCAAGTGGCCTCATTCCGCTGGGATTTCCTAAAAACTTCATATTGTGGCATACAGACTAGCTGCTAAGCGGTGACTCTGTACTCAGAAGACTTGGCGTGGACTGATATGCAGTGTGAAAATCAGCAATAGTTATTTGTAGTTACGACGAGTAAGTCGTCAATAAATCTATTCCACAATCCGAACCATGTCTATAGTCACTAATTCAGGTGACAATATTCTTCTATTTTCTCTCCCATACGTGCTAGGTGCTCGCCCATCTCATCCTGCTTGATATAATTATCATCTTACATCCTTATAACATTTGGTGTGGAGTACAGATTATGAAACCCCTCGTTATGCAATTTTCTCCAGCCTCCTGTTACTGCCTCTTAAACCCAAATATTCTCCTCAGCACCCCGCTCTAAAACAGCCCCGGTCTGCGTTTCTTCCTTAATGCAAGAGACCAACAATGACACCTATATAAAACGTGTAGGTTCAAATACCAAACACGTACTGCGTAACGAAAGAAAATCTATTAAGTCTGAGCTGGAATATTCACTGGGAAACAACGTTGCACAATACAGCTATTCAGAGCAACGCCAAAATCATCCTCGCAAAGCAACATAACACTGCCTTTCATAAGCACCGTGAGATCGTCCTACCATCTCACGGGTGCTTCAGATAAGAGCCTAAAAAATAAAAAGCAGAACATAAATATCAAATCAGAGGAGCAGTGTAGTCGTTCGTTAGAAAAGACAAAAAAGAAATGGAGCTGCAAAAGACGCAGCAATTTATCTCTGCAAACAATCTCAACAAACATATTATTAAGTCAGAAAATGTAGATACAAAGTGAATGGCAAGAGTTTCACACTCTCATGTATCAGATGTGCGAGAAACGTTCTACACAGCGGTCACGTACATGCGAGTAATACATATTTTCATAATGAAGTATTCTCAATAAATTTCCATCAGATATTTGCTCTGCCTTCTCCTGAGAAATTTATTTTATGATTCAATGCGCCTTTTGATCACACCCTCCCCGTGAAGTAGAAAATATGACACAAAGAAGCAGGGAAAACTGATTTAATTAAAAATAAAATATTATTGTATTTTACAGAGGATACAAAATATGGCGAGATACCTTAAGATAGAAGAAAAACTAGCCTCGTACAAAACACTAATCCAGCAACTCGTACGGTCTCCTACTTTAAAAGTGGGGACTAAAATTCCTTTTGGGAGCCATGGATAAATTTCATGTGCCGACCATCTGATTTACAGGATCACCAGTTAACATTTTTTGACAGATTTCCTTTGAAATGAGTATCATAATTATATACATTCTTCCCTACATGAAAACAGTGTTTCATGATAAACAAACTGGAAAGGTGGCACTTTCAAATCAATTGCGATACTAAAAATGTTAAAACCTTTAACTGGTTTAATACGGAACCACACACAAGTAATGATTCGTCTACAAGCATCAACAGATAATTGAATATAAGAACGTGACAGGAAATCAAACTCAGCAACAATGTCATAGTACACCTAGGCCTATATACAAAAAATAGTTTATCTTTCAAAACATGCTAGTAAAGCGAAGGTTCACAGTTATATTAAGAGAATAAATTCTAGAAAAGCTTGTAGTTACCTGGTCTGAAATCTGTTACCCGGTGTCTACTCTCCAATAAGAGAATAAATTCTAGAAAAGCTTGTAGTTACCTAGTCTGAAATCTGTTACCCGGTGTCTACTCTCCAATAAGAGAATAAATTACAGAAAAGCTTGTAGTTACCTAGTCTGAAATCTGTTACCCGGTGTCTACTCTCCAATAAGAGAATAAATTACAGAAAAGCTTGTAGTTACCTAGTCTGAAATCTGTTACCCGGTGTCTACTCTCCAATAAGCCAGATATAAAACTTACAAAACAGCACTTGTACCAAATTTACTACTGTTACGTGTATAGCTACGCAACGGCTGAATAAACACATTTCCTAGATTACGCAGTCAACAGAGGGCCATGTTGCTAGGTAAACATTGTTCCCGCTGCAACGAAGTATAGTGGCAACAAATTTGGGACAAAGGCATATCCACGGTAACGACTTCTCAAAATATAAAAACATTTTTCGTCGTTACTGTGGATGCCTTTGTCTCAAATCCACTGTCACTATAATTCGTTGCAGCGGGAACAATGTTTACCTACCAACAGCTCCCTCTGTTGACTGCGTAATCTAGGAAATGTGTTTACTGAGCGGTTGCCTAGATATACACGTTACAATACGAAATTTAGTATAAATGCTATTGGACTTGGACTTGGATATATTAGGCCTTAAATTTCACCCATTCGAAAAAGCCAACGCAAATGCTGATTGTCTGGAAATTCAGTTCACGCCGCACGATCTGTCCGACGACAGTGGGTGGAGGCTAGAGTTCAAGCTCTGCTCGAAACCGTAGACGACCAACCCCCTCAAAGGATCAGACCATGTGACGTAGAAAAATGACAAATTCATTGAAATTGAGAAAGGTCTGTGGAATTGACGGCATCCCAACTGAATGCCTGAGGCACCTTCCAAGGCGACCACTGGTTCACCTAACTCATTTATTTAATCACTGTCTTCGGCTCTCTCATTTTCCAAATACTTGGAAGGAAGCAAGAGTAATAACTTTACCTAAACCCGGTAAAGACCTGAAATTCCCGCAAAATTTACGTCCGATCAGCCTCCTGTCCACGACAGGAAAACTATTCGAAAAAGTAATTTTGAAATTACTACAAAAAGATATTGAAGAAAGAGGCCTGCTCAACGCAAGCCAGTTTGGTTTTCGTGCACGTCACAGCACGACACTGCAATGTATGAGGCTGGCGGACCACGTGACCCTTAATTTCAACAATAAAATGTCTACGGCTGCAGTGTTCTTGGACATCTAAAAAGCCTTTGATACCACGTGGCACTCAGGCTTGCTGTATAAGTTATCAAAATTGGAATTCTCGAACAGTTTAACCAAGCTTATTAGGTCCTTTCTTTCTCAACGTAAATTCAGGGTTTCGGTTGAAGGCGAACTGTCAACCCCAAGGGAAATGCAAGCAGGGGTGCCACAAGGTTCAGTCCTTTCCCTTACTCTTTTCAACTTGTATATAAATTATGCCCCCCAAACACATGATGTTCACCTGGCCCTCTTTGCGGACGACACTTGTCTGCGACATATCGCATGGAGAGGTTTATTGTTAAAAAATTCCAGGGCGGTTTCAGCTCAATGGAGACCTAGTGAGCGCTGGAATATTAACATTAATGAAGATAAGACTCAGGGGGGTCTACTTCTCTCGTGATCGTCGAGAGGTGTCCTGTGTAAATGAAACGCATCTTTCTAATGCAATCCCACCTTCGCCCTTTATTTCTGTTTTAGAACTTTATACGAAGGATATGAAAGTGGACATGCTTTCAAAATTAGGTTGCGTTATGAACGACTTAGATACAGTGTCGTTGCGCAGTGAAAGGGGGGGGGGGAAAGCAGATATACTCCTGTAACAGGCCGTGGAGGTCAATAAGGGCTGTGAGACGTTGAGGCTCCCATATTTTGTAGACAATCTGCTCACAGATGGCGGTGAGGTCAGCCTTATGCGCCGGTCACGTCTTACTATGAGGAAGATTCCTGGTACTCAATTCTACTAGAGGCTGAGTCGACCCCAGGGTCATAGTGTGGCTGGTAATAATACGTAAATTGAAAAATTCAGTGACCTCATCGGGAATCGAATCCGCAAACCTCCCGGCTTGTAGCACAGGGCCTGAACCAACTACGACAGTGTGCCCCGCACGTTACCCAGTTAGACAGCAGAACTGCCAATTACTGACCACAAAAGTTTTAGTAATGACTGTGTCTGACCAATCGAACATTCACCTCCTGGACCTGCAGCCGTACGGCAGCAGAATGTTATATTTTCAATATTTTGATCCAGCTCCCAACGTGTAGTTTCAAACACACACGACGTAACATACGGGGTCTACAGAGGCATCCTGAAGACGGGGGGGATTACAGTTCCGTACACCTGCTATATCCTAGGAAGGAAAAGCTATGTGAGAGAAAAGACTATTGTTACAGCTGGTCCCCCACACTTGTTGCGTAATGTGGGAAGTACCTGCTGAAGCAAAGTCCTCGTCGAACAGGCCGGAAGGTAACCACATTCCATTCTCTGAGCCCTCTGGGTATAGGCCAGGCAGCAACAAGTAATAATCCTCAGCAAGACCGTCACGCATTAACTTCAAGTTTCGCAGATTAAACAACGGTTAACGTCTATTTAGCATTCTTTATCTGGACAGAACGTTAAGTCCTTTTAATACACAACACTGTCTTCATCCAACGTATTCCATTTGGTGATTCGATGAAGCTAAGGGCAATCCAAATTATAATTATAACCTGTCAAGAATTATACAGGATGAGACAGATCACGGTCTACCCATATAGCTTTACCGAAAGGCTGGACCCGGCGGCCGCGAGGTCTTAGGCGAAGGACAGATCAACGCATAATAAACGTCCCTTCGAATTCTCTGAACTCGGAGATTTGGTAATTGAATTCTATAAATTTATGTAAAAACTGTTGTGTGTAAAATGCAAACGGAGGGCCAACATTCAGCACCAGCTCCAGGCTCTACTTAGTAGGTACAAAATACATGGCAAACGAGACATTTATTTCTCTTTGCTTATTTAATTTTGGAAATAATATCTTTAATTAACAATGATATAAGCATGTATCGGATTCTTTTATTTCAGTTTGTAAAGCTTTAACTGTTCGTTTTGTTTGTTTCGTTACAATTTTTATGGCGATTTGATTTCGTGTATTTATAGGCACATATTTTTCAATCGAAAGCGCCAGTTTTTCGCGAAGAGCTTCAGAAAATAAACTGCAACGAAATAAATTTCTTATTTTATAACATGTTAGCATAATGTCCTCTGAAATTTCAACGGGAATTGTTAAAACCAAACTTGGCCAAAAATACCTTACTACCACAATAAATTTGAAAGTTCTGGAAGGTAGGTACATTTATACGAAGGAATTAAACTGGGGGGTGAGGGGAATAACGATATGCACTAAGCAGAAATACAACTGCTATCCAGAGAAAAGGTTTTCGTCAAGCTGGCTATGAACACAAACTTTCTCAAAAATTCATAAATTCTTTTCCTCTTCAGCTGGCAACAGGGCATCATAATGGTCAACTGAATCGTTCACCACTAAACAATTAAGATATATTTCTTTCAGTCACAACTTGACCAAATATAACACTATTCTTTTTATTCCCACATATATCTTGTAATCCTTTGTATTAATACGTAGCTAACCACGAGTTGAAATGCCACAAACGGGACGAACTTTCAAAATAATTATCATCTGTATCTATGGCTCTACAGCCCTCTGGACCTTGGCAGCTTTTTCAGTTTCTTAATCCTATACAGTCGGTAGGACACCTTCGAGCCTGTCGCAAGGCTGCTACCTACACAGGACAACACAAACACATAATAAAAGCACACAGACATACATGCATCGAGTGGGATTCGAACCCACGATCCCATTGTTCGATAGGGCGAAGGCGGTTCATGCTTTAGACCGCGCGGCCACTGCAGTTTCCACAGATAACTTCCCCACTGACACAATCTTATACGTACATGGTGCTTGAAATGTACGCCTCTAATTTGATTTGCTTATAAACACCAGAATAATAATGCAAAATGGAAACTGTTTTCAGCACACGGCACTTCAGTTTTAAGACATTTAGTGTGTTACAGCACACCTCCATAATTCCATCTGTATCTCTTCTTCCCCCAAAGACACACATCTGACAGGGCCACACAGAGCTGCCAGCAATCTCAGAATGGAAGAACACACGTCACGTATTGTTATTCAGGGCGAGGCATAACTCGTTTTGATGTACCAGTATGACAATGACTGGATACATTTCGAAGCAAATTCTTCGAATGGTAAGTCCAACAGAATTGCCTGCAAGAAGCCCTGATGCTGGATTTCAGCGACTATGAAGAGTTTTGTCTTCCGGGATATAACGCCATGTAGTCCGGTGAAAGTCGACCGACGTTTTGTAGGAACACACAGAACTCCGTCTTCAGAGTCCAAGGGCGAGGACACGCCAATGAAATTGGCAACCGCAACACAATCGCAATTTTCGAGTTTCCTTAATTTGCGTTGCTCCATTCAGTAACATGTGTTGAACTCTGGCTGACAACAATTCTCGGAAACTGCGGTTGCCACTTTCCTTGGTGTGCCCTAGCCCTAAGAGTAAGACAACCAAGAAACCAGGATGAAACAAGTAGACAGCAGAGTTCTTCGATCCTAAAGATGGAGGCGGCATGTTGCTCCGAAACGTCGATTGACTTTCACGGCACCACAGGGCGTTACATCCCAAAAATATTGCCCTTCAAGAACCCCTGACTTCACACGTTGTCTTGTCTTGTGGGGATGACGGGGAATGAAGAGAGAAATACCAAGACTTTCGAAGAATTTGAAAAAAATCAAGGAATTCCAAAATTGTCTGCATGGCTTCCTGCACTGAGCAGTCGGCAGTGTTGAAATCAGACTGCATACAAGTAAACTCTATACGCAGGAAATGCAGGTGGATACATGGCGATGTGACGCAGTGAAATACTGCAGAAACCGCTTCCCATTGACACCAATATTGTGTAATTTATAACAAAAAATCTAATCTGGCGGAATTTCTGCTGCTTTCCTTGGTCCCTCCAAGGGAATGCATGACAGTCGCATGCAATCAGATCACCACCACTTTCGTTCGGTTCTTTTAATTTCGTCTTCTGCCCCTTTACAGGTTAGACAATGTTGCGATAATATAACAACACCGTAACGAAAACTTTAGGATACAATTTCATTTTGAAGTGGTAGTTCGTCAAAGTTGCCCAATTTAAACTATAACTTCGTCAATACATTTTATTAAGGTCAAATTCACAAATACAAGCTTGAATGTGTAAACAGCACGTCTTGTGTATCGGTTTTACCTGCACGAGTGGTTGTGTATTTTAATGCTGCATACTACGCGTGACGCAATTATCCAAAGAGTAATGAGAAAGTGCGCAGTCGGCTGGAATTTCTTGTGACATCACACCACGGGTACAGCAATTTGTGTATCAACACTCTACAACACGGATCACCAACTGCACGCTTCTGTGGCATTGAGAGGATTTTTGAGTGCACACGAGAATTTCAAGACAGTCACAGTAATAGCCAATAACTACTACGGTAAGGTAAATTTGTCCCTGTGCTTAACTAATTAAGCACTAATCCACGAAGGAGCATGGGGAGTAGATCCACATTTTCTTGACCTCGGCACTAGTTGGAGATGAATGGTCAGTTCCACGCCCCGGTCGCTTTACCCCAGAGGAATGAGCACCCAGTACCCATTGTATAGGAGGTTGGGTGAAATCCAGAGCCGGTCTGGACAACATGGAGAAGTGAAAATTCTTGCCCCATCGGGACTCAAGACTTCGACTCCTCCGTCCTCCAGCCCGTAGCCAGTGGCTATTTCCATTCTATTAACACAATCGCTTTCCAGTGCTGAAAGGTTGTACATGCTTAGATTGTGTTCAGATGTCACAATGAGGGGTACAGATGTAAATAAGCCTAATATTAGTATTGCCTATAAAAATACTTGTTCTTCATTACAAATGTCTACTGGCCACCTCTGTGGCCTAGTGGTCAGATCCAGAGGTCCAGGGTTCGATTCCCGGCGCCACCAAATTTTCTGAGAAGTAGTGGGTCTGGAAAGGGGTCCACTCAGCCTCGTGAGGATAGTTGAGGAGCTATTTCAAGGAAATATCGGGTCCGGTCTAGGAAACCAAGATTAACGGCCGTGAGGATTCGTTGCTCTGGTCGCGTTACACCCTCTATCAGCAAAAGTTGACACTAACTTCGCCGACAAGCGGCGGTCACTAGGTCGGTATAGTTCGCTTGCGGACTACAGGCCACGGAGTTTGCTTTTGTTTACACATGTTTACTGTCTGTTTTGACAGTACAATGGGACGCGCCTCATGGAGAGAATACAAGGCGCCAAGCTATCCGTCACCTGACAGTTTCACTTTGCATTCGTCTCTCGCCAGCTTAATATACCTTCTTCGTAAAAGCGATTCTGACTCAATACTGTACGAGAAAATACTCAAATATGCCACCTCTTCAAACGATTAATCTTCAGAGCTTTTACCATGATTTTATCTGGCATTCTGATGGTGATACGTAGACATATCGGTGTATCTACTTGCTTTTATCTGTGTTTACTTTCAGACCGTGTTGCTGAAACCGGTTTTCACCCGCGGCACACCCTAATTTGTCAAGGACACATGACGGCACATCACAAAATTTCACCTCACGAAACAGAGGTAGGAAACTATACATGTTCATAAATTTATATCTATATAAATCCTTGCCATAGCTCAGGCGGTTAGTCGTCGGCTTTCCACCGCGGCGACCCGAGTTCGAGCTTAGGTCAAGTCATGTGGGATCTGTGGTGGACAAAGTGGCACTGGGGTTGGTTTTCGCTGAGTACTTCGGCTTCCCCTGCCAATTCTCATTCCACCGACTACTCCACACTCATCGTCTATCTTCCGGGACTGGTACAATAGGCCAGTTAATGGCTGAAACACCAATTGGGCTGCTTCACCCCACCCCAAAAATCCTTGCTATAAAATAATAACAGCATATGAAAACAAAACGTAACACATAATGAATGAAGCCATCGATGATGAACCGGTGTGTGTGTATATCCCTGTAACAGGCCGTGGAGGCCCATAGGGTTGTGAGATGTTGAGGGTCCCACATTATCTAGACAATCTGCTCAAAGATGGCGGTAAGGTTGTCAGAGTTACGTGCCGGCCGCGCTTATATATTAGGAATCGTAATTATGCATAACAAACGTTGACAATACAAATCAAAATCTAAAAACCACTGTACCAAAGAACAATTTCTGATTGTTTAATAATGCATTTAAATTATAAATTCAAGAAAGTTCTGCGTCATGCTTAACCTGAATGCAAATCATACGGCTGGCATGTTACAATTAGTGTTGATCAAGAAATTTTCATGCATTTCCTTGCTGCTTTCGAGTTATTTTGTTTTTTATCTGTAACCGTTTCGAAAATAAACTATTTCTTACCACTCAAATAATTTATAATAGCCCTATATTATTAACAAGTTAAAACACTCCATACATTTTCTTGCTCTTTCAGGACGAGGTTTATGTGTACTGAGTTGTGCAAAGGTCACTGACGTGCAGAGAAATTTTAAATAATGTTGCTACCATTGTATCAATGGTTCTCAGCCGCTTAATCTTTGAGGTTTCTTTTATTTAAGTTAGCGTCGAAGACACCGGTTCACATACTTCGTTGCCGAAAATGGTAACAAGAGCTATGTTCTAAATCATGAGACATCTCTCCTTTACTGATAGTAAAAATATGTTTACCGAGAGCTTCAGAAATTTCAGAGATCTGTCTGCCTTCACATCCGCTTGTTCTTCTTGAGTGTTCAAAGGGAGAAATTCTGGGAGAACACATAACGATCTGCAGCCTAATCGAAATCTTCAACACTCTTTTCAAAATATATCGAAAATGTCTGCTGCAGTGCATTAAATGTTGTTCATCGATATATCATTTTACTACCTGCAGGAAAAAGCAAACATCGGGGAACCTCTCAGTGAACCCACTGGCGATGTACAGGGTGATTCAGAAAGATGGACACAATTTCAATTGGCTATATTTCCTGAATTATATGTTCCATTTGAATTCTGTAAATTACATTTGATTATACATACATGGAAGTTTATAGATGTTCAATGTGCTCCCCTCCGGCTGCACGGATAACATCTACACGGTAGCAGAATTCATCCCACACTCGACAACAAATA
Organism: Cryptotermes secundus; assembly: GCF_002891405.2. Classification (NCBI taxonomy): domain Eukaryota; kingdom Metazoa; phylum Arthropoda; class Insecta; order Blattodea; family Kalotermitidae; genus Cryptotermes; species Cryptotermes secundus. The sequence continues at coordinate 69,825 of NW_019738888.1, forward strand.
TCTTGAGTCATTGAGTTCACCGCAGTTGTGATACGGTTTCTTAGGTCATTCAAATTGGTGGAAGAGGTGGTATGTAAACTGCATCTTTCACGAATCCCCACAGGAAAAAGTCGCAGGGTGTGAGATCAGGAGACCTCGGTGGCCAGAACTGAAGTGTCAGGTCTTCATTCGCCATGCGACCTATCCATCATTGAGGTAGAGATTCAGTCAGGAAACGTCGAACATTCAGGTGGCAATGGGGTGGAGCTCCGTCCTGCTGGAAAATGTAATATCTTGATTCTTCATTCATTTGAGGAACAAGCCAGTTTTGCAGCATTCTAGGATACGTTACTCCAGTAACCGTGTTTCCATCAAAAAAGAAAGGTCCATAAACCTTTGTTAACGATATTGCACAGAATACATTAACTTTCGGGCTGTCCGTAACATGTTCGAGTGTTACACGGGGATTTTGTAGCCCCCATATGCGAACATTGTGCCTGTTACATTTCCCACTTAGGTGAAACGTAGCTTCATCGCTAAAAATTACACGAGGCAGAAACAATTCATCTTCCATGTTTTTGAGCATACGGTCACAAAATTCTACACGCTTTACCTTATCGTTTGCGCAAAGAGCTTGTAGCAGTTGTAGGTGGTATGGTTTGTACACTAACCGGCGCCTCAGTACACGCCAGACAGTTGTTTGCGATAGTCTCAAGTTCTCTACTAGCACTACGGGTTGACTTCATTGGGCTACGCTCAAAGCTCACTCGAATGCGCTCCACGCTCTCCTCCGATATACACGATCGGCCCGGGCTTTTACCCCTATACAAAGAGCCAGTTTCATCAAATTGTTAATTCCAACGATAAATGCTCTTCCTCGTTGGAGGTTGGATGTTAAACTTACGACGAAATGCACGGTGCCCCGCAGTCACAGACTCACTTTTACTGAACTCACGAATGCAAAAAATCTTGTGTTGCATAGTAGCCATCTCGCTTACAACTGAAGCGGTGCTGAAGTGATCTAGCGGTAATATTAGAAACTTTACAACATCCTCTTCCAAATTTACTTTACAGAATTCAAATGCAACCTATAGTTCAGGAAATATAGCCAACTTAAATTGTGTCCATCTTTCTGAATCACTCTGTATTGTAGCCACAGGTTCAACAGCGGAATCCTAGAATTCTGTCCATGCTACTCATGGTATTTTCATTCCTGCCATGACTTTTTGTGCTCACTTCATTTAAGAGAAGTAAAATATCCGACAGGTACGCCGGTCAAGCTATCCACTCTTCATTTGCGAATAACAGTGAGTATTCGTACTCCTACGCTACGAAAGATTGCACATTGTCACGAGTTCATACATTTCCGCAGGGTTCTAGGGCAAGATGCAAGCAAGACTGCAACGATGTCACTGAAACAGTTAAATACACAAATCACTGGACTGTCAGCTGGAATCCGTTCTTCGAGAGGTTAACGGAGTTCACGGTGAAGCTAGAGTACGCAGATCAAATTACGAAAACTGGAATATTCACTTAAGTATATTCTAAAAACTATCACGCAAAATGGGTTTGCTTCGGGAGTAGAAAATGGGAGAAGAAATGTTTAGCACGTATATTCCCGATGAGGTTATTGGATTTTTCAAGTGACCTAATCCTTCCAGGAGCACTAAGCCTCTAACAGAATTGAGTACCAGGAATTTTCCTCGGGTAAAAGTGCGGCCGTCGCGTAAGGCCGACAACCTCACCACCATTTGTGAGCCGATTGCCTAGAAAATGTGGTAGCCTCGACGTCTCACAACCATATGGAACTCCAGGGCCTGTTACAGGGATAAATTTATCTTTTTTAATTTTACCTATAACCGAGGAGCCGGGATAGCGCAGTCGCTATAGCGACTGACTACGGGCTATGTACCGGAGGCACTCCCCCATACGCCTTTATGGCGTAGTGAGTAATTAGTGAAGCACAGGGACAACTTAAACTTTTACCTTACCATTAAGCAATAAATATTTCTGGTTGGAAATTCTGTTATGCCCTGTATAACCTCTACATTTCTAACAACGAAACTAAATACAACTTAAATACTAAACATATGCAAACAAATCTCGACGAGTGACAACACAGCAAGGCAGAAGTCCTTCCTCCTCACATCGGCAGCAGCCCCTAATTCACGTGAAAACACAAGACAACCAAATCAAGTCCAAACTTCCAAAGGTTTTGGTTGCGACTGAGCATATCATAAGTATACGAAATGTGAGACAGGCGAATTAAAGAGACAGTTACAACTCATTCGAGCAGAGTATTTCCTGACAAGGTAACAGCCACTCAGCGATTCAACAAATTCCCGGACTTCAATCGAACCCGAATTTACATTATCTCGTTAACGGTAGCTAGCCAATGGTCCATTTCTGAGTCAAATGAATCCAGTCCACACCATCTCACTTCATTTCTTTAGGATCCATTTTTAAATTATTATTATCCTCATATTTGAAAAACCTAGCTGTTTAAAGTGGTAACTACATTCAAAGATTTCCGACCATAATTCCAAAGGTAATTCTCATCTCTCCCATGCATGCTATATGGTCTGGTCATGTCGTCCTAGTAAAATTTGGCCAAAGAGTACAAGTTATGAAGCTCCTCACTGCATTATTTTTTCAAGGCTCCTGTATTCTTTAAAAGTGTTCTACTTGTACCCGAGATCGATATCATAAGCAAAGACCAGTAGCCAACAGGCCCGTCCGTACAATACGTACACCCTTGCTTAGCACTGCTTTGAGCTGTAGGCAACATGCAGCGTAACATGGCACGCAAATTAGTCTCTACTCTTCTTTGTCAAATTCAGTAAAAAAAGCACACAATACACATTTCAACGAATGAACATCGCCATGAACTACATGGCATGACATGACTATGACTAACTGTGCTATCGGCGGCTTCGTTTAAAATGGCTGCTCGTTAAGGAAAGGCGATAACTAAACATATCTAATATTGCGCAAGCGAAAGAACACATGCATTCAGACGACATATTGACCAGAATTAGAATTCTGGCTTCGTCATAAAGCAGAAGGGAACACCACCAAATCGTCTGCATTTTGTCCCTCCCCGGTCATTAATGGCCCCAATCCTGAGGTGTTTCACGTGTTAATACTACCCGCAAAAATAGTAAATACTATCCGCCGGATAGAGAAATTTCACCCACGTCCCAGATCAGATACATAATTTTGATGCGAGGCTAATGAACACAATGTGTGGTGCTAGCCGACCAGATGATGAATACAGGGCATTAATATCCATGAAACATACTGAATTCGAGCCCTCTGCCTCGTGAGTAATGATCACAAGTGCCACCATACTCCAGCGAACTCGGCTTGACAAACTGGTAGTCAGATTAGTAGACATATTTAATTAACTGTCCTTCCTATATCAGAGCTATAACACTCAAAAGTTCATAAAATGTAAATATTCATTTGTAAAGACGAAGTCAATTTCGGCGAATTGTGTGTTTCGACAATTATTTCCGAACTCAATTCTACGCTCAATAGGCTATAACCTGTCTTGTCTTGATGTTATACTCATAAATGACACATTACTCACTCGGTGTAATGGAAGCACAGTTCTGTGATTCGAGAATATAACTCTATACATTTTAATTGCAATTTAAACATTTAGCACATCTCCAGCTCATATCAAATCAAATCAATATAAAACAACACGGTGTTTTAACAGAAATACCAGCCCATTCGATAACCTGTGGCGTGGCATGGCATGCACTTACACCGCGTACACAGAAATTCAATTATCGACTCGTTTTACAACACATACTTCGTTTTGTATCACTGGGAGTCTGGACTACATTCGTCTAATATTCCGAATAGACGTCCTCAGGAGATAAGTTTGGTAGGCACCAAACCAACTGGGTCCGTTAGAAACAGAAGTCTCACTCACTGGCCCAGTCTGTTGGGAATACAAGACGGTCACAGTCCATAAAAGCAGCATAATTAAGTGTAACGGGCCATCGTCAGAACCTTTTAGAGCTGATTTATACAATTCGGTAAATCTTAACTGAACTTTAAGATCACCGTCTTCTGGGATGTGGCACCGTGTAGATATTGTATAAACCGACGTTTGGGAGGAACGTATCACCTCCATCTTCAGGGTAGAAGAAAAAGGAAAAAATCTGCGAGCGAGGAACCAGCGTGAGCAGGTGACTGCAGAATAACTTCCTCCGCAACGTCGGTTTATACAAATCTACACGGCGCCACATCCCAAAATACGGCATTCTTCATAGTCACCGCCCTGAAAACCTCAGATCTTAACTGAACTTCGTCATAATGACAACCCTCGCCGAATTATAAGCTGGATAACCAGTAACGAACAAGCCATGTAAGAAATCGGTTTATAAATACGGATGATCGGCGAGGGGAAATCTTTGTGATTCAATATTTGGTCACTGAAGTGACTGAAACAGTTGATTCTTCTGTTTGTGATTTGCCTGCCACCGCGCTTTTACTCAATGGTTTGAAAGAAACTCGCACTAAGACGAAGCTTAGAATTGCGACTACAGACGATACGGTGAGTATCTGCTCAAATACACTAACGTTTAACTAAACAAACTATCTCTACAAACAACACACCGAATTACTGATGTTAAAAATCAGCATTTAAAAGAAATATTTAGAGAAGACTTATCTACACGTTCAAGCATACATAGGTTAACTTAACGTTCCGTGTTATGGCTTCAACGTTTTACGTATCACAAAGCGACACTTTCCATTGGGCTCCAGCCTGCTTGTCCAAAGGTCACATTTTGCATCCTGTCACTGTTTTACACACAATTTTCACAATTACGTTCTATTCAACTGTAGGAACTAATTCTAGTTCCACGGGTATTTCTTACCTGGGGTTGAAACTAACCTGTTTCAATGTAGTGAGGGAATCGCTGTGCAAAACATAATTCCAAGCATTCCAAGTGCATAAGAAGGCACAAAAAGACAAACAGCGGTCACATGGCACGTTCACATCCTGCCTGTATCTCGTCTTAAACCCAAATGAGAATCCAGGGTCTCAAGCTGTAATTAGCATCATTTCCGTCTTCCAATGCCACAATGAATATTTATTTGCTACGTAAGGCTCTCGTCATTATGCAAACAACGCTGAACATTAAACAAATCCTTAATTATGTAACATGTCTAACACATAATCTGCCCTATCAATGCCGAATAAACAAACTTACTTAATCCGTCCCTCTTATAGTGCCTTACGGTGTCGGGGTTGTTTCCTCATTTTGATCATTTCAGGCGGTAGGACTCCTTGGACGAGTGATCAGCTCGTCGCAAGGCCTCTACCTAAACACAGGGCAACACAAACACAGAATAAACATATACACATACCACACATCCATGTCTTGTGTGGGATTCGAACCCACGATCCCGGCTTCCGAGCGAACGAAGACAGTACATGCCTTAGACTGCTGAACTACCGTGACCCGCCGAATAAACAAAAAATGCCAAAAATAATTTTCTGAAAGACACTCATTAACAAGATATCTGTAACGCAATTTTTGTGCATGACATGATTAGTGAGTAAATGGTGCTGACACGAATGAAAATACAGCGAAATCTGGCTAGTCTAAATCTCGTAAATTTTGACAATTAGTTCAAATGCGTTACAATTACCAATAAGGGTCCCCAATAGAGGTAGGGCCGATGACACTGGAAGGGCAGTATAAAGGCGCTGGAACACTGGTATTGAGTCCGAATCTCGTTCTGGGTACGGATATTTGTCCGCGCTTCCTAATGTCGTTTGGTATTTACCTTTTTACGCAGGGTCAGTGAGGTTTGAGTTAATCCTCCTGAACCCCACAGGACGTGTGAACGATCCAGAGTTTTAGAATTCTGAAACTGAGCAACCGAGGTGGTCTATTCCGTTCTGAGGAAAGGAGTACAGAACAGTGAAAATAAACTACGTTATTTTAAGCACTTCGAATAAATTAAAGGCAACTACAGGGGATCGAATAAATCTGAAATTTGCTAACATCACGGAACGGAAGAGTTCGACATGGCAAGATATGGAACCGAATATAAAAAACGCTTAAACTTGATAACCCAAATTATCTGACTTTCCGGAGTAGTTAAGGTTTTGTACATTTTCTTGATTGATGCTGCATCTCTTCCAAATTGACTTAAAACAATCACAGATTCTATGTGTTAATTACCCGTTCCATCTGAACAATTAATCATGCCAAGACCACCTGACCTTCCTGTGCCCGGATCCAGTCCATGCAGTTAATCATGTTTTTCTAACTCTCTCTCTCTCTTTGTCACCTCGCCTGTGTCAAAGTGTCCTATTAGACATACAGCATATTCATCTACACCTTCGCGGCAGGCATATTTTTATGAATTAGTCACTGAAAATGACGCGCATTTATGTCTACGAGTATTTGGGGAACATGGAATAAATTTTTCATCTTCTGTAATATCAACGTATCCCAAGAGTAATTCAGGCACGTCGACATGAGAGAGGATCTGACAGTAAATGAGACTCTTAATGAAGACAATTTTCGTGGCAGCCAATACAAATATAGACTTGAAAGGATTCTGACGATGGTGTATACTGTACTTCTTTTGGCTTGTTTTGGACTTCATCCATCGTCTGGTATCTAAAAGACAAAAGGCCACGACGTTTCGGAGACTGGATCTGTCTCCGTCTTCAGGTGGGTAGGGAAGGATAAACCTACTCAGTTGGACCCGTTAGAAAGAGCTGGTCTCAATCACTGGTCAAGTCTTTTGCATACCAGACGATGGATGAAGTCCAAAACAAGCCAAAAGAAGTACAATACAAATATATCTCAATTAAGCTGCTTTCAGTAACTCGTATCTTCCTCCTTCAATACTGGTTTACAAGAGATTACTACGAACTATTATCTGACAGCAATAGGTTATACATGCCGCTAATGCATATTATCACAGAAAATTTTACTACGGGGGGCAAATTTTAATGAATAGCAAGCATTTCCAAACAAGTCGTACTTCGCCAAATTAAAATTAAACGAGCACCATAAATTAGATGACACACTTATAGATCTGATTTATGATTTATTTAACGACGCTTCAACCACAGCTTGTTACATAGGCTGTAATGAACTGGCAAGGGTGAGAATGAAGTGGTAATGGTGTAATTTAGTTGTTATATTCGCATTTCCCTGCAGCGAATGAGAAAAACCATGAGCAGCAAGTCCCTGGGCCGAGATCTGAACCCGGGAAAACATACGAAGGAACGTTAATCATCCAGCCGCTGCAACCTTTTAGTTCTTGTTAACATGTATGTTGGGAGGGGTTCTTTGGATTCTGTTGGCGGACAACGGGGTCTGAGTTTCAAAAATGCGGAAAAAGTCTTGGCCAGCTGAGCCATAGTCATCTTCTCAAGCAGGACTCTGCACCAGAGACTTTACTTGGGTCTGCCGTCGCTCTTCGGAGCACGCGGCTTGGCAGAGCAACAGAATTACCAGAGAAGCGAAAGAAATTTTTCATTAAAAAGCATCGATTACACTGAAACAACCGAACCACAACTGCAGCACTACGAACTGCCTTCATGCAGAGGCAGAAGACTGGAACAACCGAAGGTGTGATCACGACACCCTTTGCCAGCAGTCTGTCTACAGTGCTCCTTATTACAAGCGTCAAGATTTAGGTATAAAATACAGAACTGTAATTTTGCTTATTTTGTATACGGGTGTAAAACACAGTCTTTCACCCTAAGGGAAAAATGGATCGAATGTGTTGAGAACAGGATGCTGAGGACAATAAGTTATTTCAAAATGAGGCTGTAAGTGGATGATAGGAAAAAATTATATGGTGAAAAATTTCATAATTTGCACCCTTGGCCAATCAAATCAATTCAAGATGCATGACACGGATTCGGCATGTAGCACGTATGGGGCAATGAGAACAGCATACATAATTTTTCGCCGGGAAACCTGGAGGGACGAGACCACGTGGGAGACCTAGGAGTAGAATGGAAGATACTAAAACGGAAATTAAAGAAACAGGATGGGAGGGGTGGACTAGACTCGTATGATTTAGGATAGGGACCAATGGCGAGCTCTTGTGAATACGGTAATGAATCTTGGGGTTCCATAAAACGCAATGACTTTCTTGACCCGTTGAGCGAATACAGACCTAACTTCTGAAGGATCTGGCTCCATGAAGTGAGTGAGTGGGTTGGGAAACAGGAATAGAAACGCCAACAGCCAACGAGAAGTTCACACAACAGAAAGAGTACACAAAAAAATGAATGTAACAACAATATAACGTCAGCAGAACTATGACCTACAGTCCGAGTGAGTACCTCTGCTTCTGATGTTACCTGCTGTCACTGAGACAGCAGAAAACGGTTTCCATGATCTTGCAACGGGCCATGTGGTTTTGTGCAACTACAACGTATATACTAGATCGTCGTTCTCAAAATTCAAAATGCAAATGTGCCTCTATGAAGTCCAGGAAGATAAAAAGAATTAACAATTTGGTTTGTTGCGTCTCGGCAGTCAATTAGATTTGCACACGGAGTTGCAAAACGTAACTCAAAGGGTAAACGGCTTCGGGTTGAAAGCAAATCCGAGTCTGCCGCTTCTGGCGTTTTAATTATTTTACTAAGGTTCGCTGTTCACTGCAAAAGTTCTGAAGCTTTGAAGTAGGGTGACAGATACATACGTGCTTTACAATGCGAGTAAATGACCAGCAATTCCAACTCAGGATCCTAAGATGGTGTATGATTGTACCTGCTGTCCGACTGAGATGTGCTGGTACTTCTTCTGTCTTGTTACAATTATGTGAAACATAATGCGACGTACAGACCCACTGCTAGGCAACGGCTCCATAAACACTCTCCCGCGGAGACAAATTCTTGGTAAACAGTCCGTTGCTAGGTAAACACGTTCTAACAAATACGCACCAATATAAGAGATCCATTGTTACGAAATGTACGTGTTTTCTGTGCTGTGGAGTGAGTGTTCAGTCAAAGGATGAAACGTGTCAAATGGTGAATTGTCAAGAATTGAGTTAGGACAGACATACAGTCGTACGCAGATCGGAACTCAGGGAGTCTGCAGTTGAAGGCGATAACAGGAAAGCAATTAGACTGTGTCAAGAAGACTTAGTGGGTGATTTGAAGACTTTACATATGCTGTAGTTACAGTGATAGTTGAAGTTACGGTGAGACTGTGATAAATCCGTTGCCAGGAAACGGAAAGGAGATTAGTGAAAGCATACTGAGAATGTTCAGTGTGGAGTAATCGGCAAGAATGTTATCCTTAGTTGTTACGATTTGTGAGTGATCAATAAATCCAATTACCAATCCGAACCCAGTCTGTAGTCACTAATACACGAGACAATATAAAGTTGCCCTTATGTTTTAACTACTTAAGCACTACACCATGAAGGCGTATGGGAGTGGGTGTATAGATCCACATTTTCTTGACCTCGGCACTAGTAGGAGGTAAGTGGTCAGCTTCACGCCCCGGCCGCTTTACTCCCGGGGAAAGCCCCGGGCACCCAATGGATAGGAGATTGGATGGACCCCAGAGCCGGTCTGGACGACATGGAGAAAATTCTTGCAGTCACAATTTGAGCACATGTCAATCGGTGCACGCCAGAAGTTGAAGGCAGACTAAACAGATCAGTGAGTAAGATAAAAATGAACATATCACTGAACTGATTCAGAATTGTGAACACAGTTAAACCCACTTACAGCATCAAGTGAAATGGAAGACTCTCATGAAGGTAGACAGAACACGTGTAACAGACGTATATGCCAATTCCATTAATTTCTATGCGACAGTTAAAAACATCTGTTCTCTGCAGATGAGTCAACAAATGAAGTTTCAAACGAGTATAAACAGTTTCAAGAAAGTTTAATACCTTTTTCTCCTAACTCAATTGCACGTACACGTAAAATGAAACCAACTCGGTCAACAGCAGGCACGAAGTAGTTTCTTTGGATTCTGTGCTGAAATCAAAGCTGTGTCGGCAATTGAAGTGCACAAAATTAACTACGAATTTTGGGTTCAGATCCTTTAACTGTTTCATTATTCTTCTCAGAAACTCCATAATACGTGTCTCACCTTTCCTTCCAAATCGGAAAATTCACCAGAATAAACATATCTTCAACGAAAAGACTGCTGCCTGCGTATTACTGGCATCTTAGACCTTAAATATGGAGGCTGCATGTTCTTCTGAAACGTCTGTAGCCTTCTTCTGGACTATATGAGGTTACATCCTAGAAGGGAGTACTGTTCACAGTCACCGCTGCGTGAATCTCAAATCCAATAAAATCGCCATCAGTCTTCCGAAAGCTATTTTGAAGGAGCCAGTGCGACACTGGAGCGGTCACGAGAGACCTCCGACTAGGACGGGGTTTGTTTTGATCTGGTGGGGATGAGATGTGGAGCCGGGAGGAAGCCAGCTGTGGATGCAGTGCGACTACACTGTTTGGATGGATCGATCAGTTCCTGCCTGTCCCTGTATGCCTGCCACCCTTTCAGCTTTGCAACCTGAGATTTGTGGGCAGAGGAACATATTTTGCAGCCTGCAATGCCACGGCCCATACAAACCAGATTCCGCACGATACAGTAAGTTCACATTAGTTCCAGGAATTTCGTTTCTCGAGACTGCGCCAGTGTATGATGTTCTATGTCAAAATGTCATAAAGGTCACGCAAATTTGTATAAAGGTCCGTTAAGTGCCTTTTCAAGTGTATATCGTTTTACAGATTACAAGCGCTACAGTACAAACAAACATTTTCTGACACACTCAACCCATAACTTATGGGAAATTTACAGTATAATCAGAGTAAAGTATCAAGTTCTGTTTCCATATCTGGCATTAAAAGCAGGACCGTGACCAGCCCATGAGCTCTGAAGCAATGCTTTGTTTTTTTAAAGAGTGGCACTAAATTCCTCTCAAGTCTAATTTTTCATCACAGAAAACTACATAGTTTATACAAAGCACGAACAAACATATGTACTTGGGGCCTGCTCTGTTATACGCACTACATCCCGGAAAATGAGTGAAGTTGCGTAGTTCATCAGTCTCATCTGCCTCTGAATCATCAGCGTATCGAGTGACTCGTTACAGTCTGAATGACTAGGGTTCTATTCCCGACAGTAATTTGTTCCTTCGCACCGCGTCTGGACAGCCTCTGTATCCCACTGGTTTCCTGTCCAATGGCTACTGGGTGTTATTTTCCTAGTGGTACAGTGGCAAGAGTTAGGTTCCAGTGCCGAGGTTAAGATTAAGTGGAGTTTTACCTTCAGTCCCCTGTGCATGTCGTGATGCTGAAGCAATGGGAACACTTATCAGGTAACTGCACAACTACTATTACCAGTATTGCTCCACTAGTATAGCCGTTCTGACTTTCTAATAAAAAATCTCTCTTCAATAATGCACAACTAACAGTGTCAGGATAATTGCAACGACTGTGCGCTAAACTATACAGTTGTGCTTATCGTTGCTTGGAGCTTCACCTCCACATCTAATATGCGCTGATGCTAACACAGCTCTACCGGTAACTATCGTATGAGACACCCAAGCCGACTTCTCGATATAACCGGACTGGCGAATTGGGCAGATTATTGGGTAGCACAACACAGAATGTGGCAGTTTACCAACGGTCTGTCAGTTTACTTCACAGAGGATTATACCTGCAACTCAACATGGAACAACTTACTTCAGCGGATAGCTAATTATTTAAACAGTAAACACTCGAAGGGTTTCTTTACATACGAAATTCTTGGCCGCAGCAACAATTAAATAATTTCCTAATTGGCTTAAATTAAGAAACGAAACTAAGTTATGTGTTAGTAGAAGGAACTGTTTCCTACTGTTCGCTGGAGCAGAGAAACCACACGTTCAGGACACCTAATTTCGCCGGGGTAGAAATTCAGAACCCGAAGGTTCATTACCTACAATATACATCACAGTACACACGCAGCCCTACCTTATAACCAATTTATAGTTTAGTTATCAAAGTGGGGGCTTTTCTATTTTACCACAACCTACATTCCTTAATGCACATTTATCTTATTTTTCGGTTTCGGTTTCTCATGGGTACTTATGAGTATATCATATGTTCTTCTTCATCATTGCAAATTAACTGAGGTGCAATAGAGTCTAATGTCCCTATTAGACACTGTAAAATCAAGCCATTTTAGTGACGTCTACAACTATCGTCGACAACACTGGGAGAGTCCTGTGAATGAGAAATGTGAATTCTTCCCTATAAATGCTCAGGTCTCATAAAGTAATTGCACAGATTCGTAAACTGAACTTTCACATACCCTTGGACCTACTCCTCTATCCTACTGTAACAGCTCTAGAGTTAACCTGACATCCTCAAAATTTCTGCTAATACTGATTCTCAACACGGCCGTCAGGTTAACGTTTTGCGCCACAGCCAACACACACAAATGTTTCACACGAAATTAGTAAACATGTTAACCGTTCACTATAAATCCACATCTTGTTTAAGTTGGAACGTGAATGTGTTCTCATACTTCCGGCAAAATTTCACGAGAGGTGGCCGGTTGTATCGATCTCAAAAGCGGGAAGAGTACTTTAAAATTTATGAATGGGTTCACTTGAGACATTGCATATAAGTTCTAATATTTACTCCTGACAGATGGGCCTACAAATGTATTTTATGAAAAGTAGACTTTAATAAGTGACAGGAAACGAATACTATTTTCCTTGCTTTCTGTTAACCTCTTCAGACTCGCTCATCAGGAATAGTAGGCCTGTGTTTTATAACGGCGGACATTATACACTGAAGTGCCAAAAGTCGTGGGATAGGTACATAGTATCGTGTTGGACGCCCTCTAGCCCGGCGAAGTGCAGCAACTCGACGTGGCATCGATTCCACAAGTGGACGGAAGACCTCGGGAGAGATGCTGAGCCATGCCGTCTGGACAGACGCCCACAGCTCCCTGGTATTTGTAGGTGCAGGATTTTGGGTGCGAATGGACCTCTCCACCATGTCCCATAAATGATCGATTGGGTTCATGTCGGCGGAACGTGGTGGCCATACCATTCGTCGGAACTTTCCAGAATGCTCTTCGAACCAATTCTGGACAACTCCGGCCCGATGACACGGTGCATTGTCCTGCTGAAATATCCCATCATTGTGGGGGTACAAGAAGTCCATGAAGGGCTGCAAATGGTCACCAAGCCGTGTAACGTAGCGGTCACCGGTAAGTGACGTGTTTAGGTGGACGAGCGGGCCCAACTCATGCCACGTGAACACACCAGCATGAAACCACCACCAGCCTGCACGGTGCCTTGTTGACAACTGGGGTCTGCGCCACACCCGAACCCTACCATCCGCCCGAAACAACTGGTACCGCGTCTCATCGGACCACGCCATATGTTGCTAATCCTCTAGGGTCCAATTAGCGACGTCACAAGCCCAGGTGAGGCGCTGTGTCCGGTGTCGTGGTGTTAACAGAGGCACTCTGGTCGGTCTTCTGCTCCCATATCCCATGGAAGCTGACCTGCTGGATACGCGTCTGGTACCTCCTGCATTGAATGTGGATGTGATTTCAGCCAGTGTCGCTTGTCTGTTACCACGGACAATTCTAGCTAGACGCCGCTGGTAACGATCATTAAGCACCCGTGGTCGGCCACTCCGCTGTCCATGGTGAGTGGAAATGTCTTCCACAAGGTATTCCCGGTACACACGTGACACCGTGGATCGAGGAATGTTGAATGACCACACAACTTCGGAAATGGAATGTCCCATCCGCCTGGCACCCACTACCATGTCCCGTTCAAACTCCGATAATTCACGTCGGCTTGCCATGAGCAGACTGGCCGGTGTTCAACCTGACTCACGAGAGAACACCTCACAACTGATACTGCTCTGGGCATTTCCAAGCCGTCAAGGGACGGTGGCGCCACTTAAAAATATATTTACATACTGCTATCCCATGACTTCTGGCACTTGAGTGTATAACAATGTCACGAAGCTGGCGACTTAGAGACAGGGTTTGGATTCGTAATTGAATTTATTGGGCTCTTGAAACTTGTAACTACATTTAATTATGGCGCTATCTCTACTTCACACACTCTAATGACGCGGAAACGTGTTTGCAGGGTGACTGTTTAGCAACGGCAGCCTGTTTAGGTTGCTGTAGCCTACCAATGGATGCTTCCCGTAGCTACACAATTCTGGCTTTAAGCCACCATGTCACAATAATGATTTCTTTCTTTTGTTTAGTTTAAAGTCCAGTCGTTCTATATGTACCACCTGCTTTAGGACATTAAAAATCTGCATTCTACACACTGTAACCGTACCACTGTTATGAAACCTATTTAAATGTAATTAATTTTATTAATTAGACACTTTAATTGTTCACAATGAGATGCAATGAACAAGTGCAGTGAGACATAGGTATATTCTTGCATGTAAGAGTTAGCGTCTTCCCATACGTGCAGCAGAAAAAGGAAGACACCCCGTCGCGGGGTTGTTAGAAATGTTACTTGAAAGTGTAACAACGAAATCTTTGTGAATTCAATACTTGACAGCTTGTGCATGCCATAACTTGAAATAAGGGGGTTTTAATGATCCGATCCAAGCCAAGCGTAACATTTGTAAAGATTCTGACAGAAAGTACGTTGGAGCTCAGAAACCTAAACTCCTTGCAAGCTTTAAACGGAGTGGAGGAATAGCTAATTAAGAGATTCCTATTTTTTAAATGTGACCAACCACAAAAATTTAAGGCTGTGACAGAGCCGAGACGCTGATGGAACAAGGACTTGATGGTTCGAAGGGAAGTCAGTTGTCGAAGTCAGTCACACACCGGCCCTCGTAGAAATCAGACGTAAAAGTCACACACCGGATCTCGAAGAAATCAGACGTAAAAGTTACACGCCAGAGCTTGTAGAAACAAGACATAAAAGTTACCGATTTTGCAGTTTGTGTTCATCTTGCTTCTTCGAGTTGTGGCCCGTTGAAGGCTCAGAGATAAGAGAACCTCAGCTGTACCGAACCAACGAACCTCACCTCTTTATAAATTAAATAACCTTGAGATAAAATTTAGAACAAGAAAGAGGTACCTAAAAGTGTGACCAACATGTGTGGGCGAGAGAAGATAATAACTGAGTTTAACAAAATGAGGCGGCAAACAACGGGGCGCAAAATGTAGGGGCTACAAAGTGGTTCGGTTATAACACAGAATGCATTTGTGTTTCATACGCTTCTCGTAATAAATTGTGAATGATCTTTGCTACAAAAACGTAAAGTGTTTCCTGTTAGGTACGAACTGATTCTTACATGTTATTCAAAAGAATTTCAGTATATAAAGAGTGAAATTATTCGGCACGTTTCAACGTTTTCTCGTTCAACACGGAATTCTTCAGAATAACTCTTCAAAATGAAATGGATTCAAATCCATCGACTAGCATGGAAGTTGAAAGGGAGACGAACACAGACGAACTCAGCTTACACTTAATACTAAAACGCACCCGATATTAAACAACGTGTTTCAAATCCGGCCGGGTCAAGTTCCGAAACATCACGGGGGCACTTTGGGTGATATACGCGAGGTATGACTATGACACCTTAGATCCTAACCATTTGCTTGCATGAGAGATTCTTATTCGTGATTATTAAGTTTATTTTTACTTGCATCGCAACAAGTGACCCGTGGACAGAATGTATCAAGCGTTCCAAAAATGGGCACTAACCTGTTGAAACATCTTCATGAACACTCGTAGACAGGGAAAATTTTGAAACTCCATTTCGGTAGCTTACGAAACGCAATATCCAGGTACACTTTTGGTACTTGTATCTGCATTATTTTTTCGTATACGTAGGCTGCTTAATTCGCAGTTTCATATTGTGTGCTTCACATATGTATTTCCAACGATGAAATCCACAGGCCTAAGTACATGTCTTTTTTATTAAAATTCTTCCGATCCGATGTTCGCCGATGAAATTTTGTCATCTTTTTCAGTACTACCGAACATTACGAGGCTCCTATCAAATAAGCAATGGCTAGTTTCTCCCATATCCATACTAATTCAGCGTCACTGCCGTCCCGCACAAAATTTAATGCTATATTAACTCTGACCTCAAGCTGCGGATGGAGGAGACAGCCTCCAGATATGGAAGGCAGCTGCGAATATACTGAATATGCAGTTGCGGACAGCCGACAAAGGGTGGTCTTCCAGTTTGGGGTTGGGCGTGGGGCTAACAATTTGCAGTAAAAATAAGTTTGTTACGGAATTTTACACAAGGCCCGGACTTTGACAGATTTTTTTTGGATAAATGACCTAAAAAGTAAATGGAAAATGGATAAAACAGATCTTAGAGAAACAGGATGGGATGACACGGACTGGATTGATCTGGCTTAGGATAGGGATAGGCTCTTGTGAACCCGGTAATAAACCTTCACGTTCCATAAAATGTTGGGACATTCTTGGGTGGCTGCACAACTGGCGACTCAGCTCTATGGAGTTAGTTGGTTGGTTAGATGTCAACTTCGAAACTGATGCTATTACTGCCTTTACTAGTACAACACTCAAAACAAAACGCACATAGAAAATGCCACCATCACTTAAAATATTATCAACTGTCACAATGAAGTTGGAAAAACCACAGACACTCCACAGTTTACTTCCTCGTACACACATAGGGGATAGAGTACTTGTAGAGCTTACATCTACACAAGGCAGTGGAAGGGCTATTTGCGGACCGGACAGGCTTTACAGACAACGCACAAGTTATTTTAATGGGATGTGGGGGAGGCCTTCCCTGTGAGAAAATGGAGCTCCAAAGAAATCCACTTTACACATACAAAACTAGAGCTAGTATAAAAGAAAACACACTTTCAACGTTTTATAGAAACCGAAGTATTCTTGATATAGCCAAAATACTGGCATGGTTTTTCAGTATATGTCTAAGTTTGTAGGACTAAGTTACAAATGTTCTATGTGTGAGCCTTTTGTCACACGGCAGATATCAATACGATAATCCAATTGGTTCCAAACCCACCGGAGCATGTCCTCGTCAAGATGCGTTGCTTTAGAGCGTTTAAACTTACAGGAAGTGGAGGAACAAAAACTCTGTCTTTGATATATCCCCACAAGAAAATATCAGTGGGACTAAGATCGAAATTCTTGGTGGTCATCTTATCAGTGCCATGCTCTGATCTGTTGAGCGGTATTCAGAACCAACTGGGTTATCGTGAGGTGTTACAAAAGTCACACATATAGAACATTTGTAACTTAGTCATACAAACTTAAAGATATATACTAAATTCCATATAAGTATTTTGACTATATCAACAGTACTTTGGTTGCTATAAAACGTTGAGTGTCTATTTCTTTTATACTAACCATGTATTTCGGGATTTACGTCAAACCAAGAACGCGTTCTTTCATTTCTGCTTCAGACATTAACTGAAATTAACAACTCACAGGACTAACAAAACTTACGTAATTAAATAAATTATATTTGCAACATTAACTAAATACGCTAGTTTCTGTGTTTCGATGAGACCTTGGTGGTGACGTGGGTCCCTCGGACAACATCCGACACGGCAAGACAGCCTGCACACCTCGGATGGAGTGAACAGTTTATTTTGTCAGGTGGCATCGCTTTTAACAGCAGCTTTTCATTAATTCCAAAGGTCAGCTGTCACAAGTTGTTAGATCCAGTCAGAGAGCGCACATGCGCCTGACATGCCAATACGACCAGCAACGGTACTCACTTGGAAATAAAAACAATGGACGTCAATGTACTTTCTAGACACACTGCACATAGTCCTCTTCGCATTTTGCATACCCAGTCGCAAGCAGCATCGAGCTGCTCTTTCAAAGCCACTTCCCTGTCTGAACGTTGTTGTATAGGTAGAACGACCCGAGGGAAGACGCACAGCCGTTGATTCAACAACAGTTGAACGAAAATATTGAACTGCAATGAATACGACGAAAACAGATGATCTAAGAGTTCCTTAAATTTTGAATATTCACGAAAATCATTAACTCGAGAGAGGCAATTGCATTTGTACAAGGCATGTAGTTGTGGCGAGAGAAATTTGAAATAAATTGAAGTTTTGTTGTCACTGTTGCATCAAGCCATTCGGGGAAGCACACTGCACAGACCTTCCCAGATTCATTCACTCACATGTCATGTGAATGAAATAATCACAGTTCAAGTTTTGTGGTCTTTATTAAAGTAGCGCCTATAACAATTTCAATAAGCGAAGCTAGTTAATACAATGACGTCACACGTATACTCACTGACCATTTATCAAGAAGAAACACATTCAAACCATAAATCCCTACAATTTTCTTTCACGAATTTTACTAATTAATAATATAAAATACCGAAGTTAATTATCCAACATTATAATAAGGTATGTGGTGAAACTCACTTCGCTTGAATTTTACATACCAAAATCGTGAAGATATTTTTTAATTTCTTGAATCGACGAAGATCCTAATGAAACGTAAGACATGATAAATTTTCTGCATTAGCCCATCCGCTTATATATACAACAGCTAATAAGTGTTAATTTCCATCCTGGTGGCTTAAATTTTAGAAACTGGTCATAACTGCACCTTCTTGACACAAACATTTTCACTGTGATGTCACAATATCAGGATACTTTGCTGGTCGGGCTCTAATGAATATGGTGAAACAGACAAGTGTGTTTGATAACAGTTTACTGTTCATATTCTCTCTTTTGGAAAGCTAATGAATGTAGGGTGTGAAGCCAAATCAGTAAGAACTGGTTCACATAAATTCTCTTCTTAGGGCGGCGCTCCGTCAGCAAAGGCATATCATTTCGACAATCACGGTATAAATTCCGTACATACAATGAATGCCGACCGAAGACTTTCATTTTCCTGAGTCGAGTAACCTTTTCTCTCCTGTTTCAACGACTGAAAATTTGTAGTTAGGCTTCGTTTTCTGGAAACAAAAGCGCTTGTAAACAACATGTTTAAGGCCGTAACTTTACTGGTATGTACGGCCTATTGTGTGTATAACGCAACTTCCGTCGAACTACTTTTTATTATCTGTGTTCAAACACTGAATTCAATTGCCTAACATGATACTGAATATTAATTTCGTAACGAGTACACAAAACGATACGGATTACAAACGCTTTCTTCAGCACTTGCTACATCTGTAAAGTGGAATAACACGAACGAGAGATTAAGGAATGAGCTGTCTGTAAAACAGGACGAAGGACTATGGACACAAACATGTTATGGTCTATCTATAGTCTATGGAACAATCAATAACACTGATTCACACTTTAACATCACACAGCTGTCGTTATGTGCATAAGATGTTAAATAAAACTGTTAAAATATTACAATATTAAAATATATATGCATTATTATAGTCCTACATGTTTCTGCCATCTTCAGGCAACACTTATGCGAGGAATCCTAGTGAACTGCACAATAATCGAATGTAACTCATTTTTTTAGGTTTTCCTCTTCATATCTTTTTATGTAGTGCGGCTGTTTCTGTATTTTGCTGGTGTGCTCTTGATTGTATGTTCCTAGTGTGCAAAGACTATGGACTACGAACATAAACATGTTTTGGATACATAAACAATCGTATCATGCGAATATCATCATCCTGCAGCCACGTTCTCAATTCCGGATATGTGTACTATATAGTTCCATAGAAAAAATGTAAACATAATCCAAAAACAACTGCAATATGCAGTCTGATCATTCATATGCATCACAATAGTTGAAGTCAGTAAGCAAACTGAGAATGTTTCTATCGTGCGGTTGCCACCATTTTAACCTTCAAGGGACATAAAAGTTCGCTGGGAAATGCCGATGTCTGGTTTGCAATCCGAAAACGAATGCATAAAAAAAATACGACCATTAACCAAAATAAATCGTTCATTCTACTATTCGTAAGACACGCGGTTACCGAAGAGAGGTACATAAAATCCATTGCACAAAATCATAATCACGAAAGAAACGTACGTGTTTGATATATATAACAATGTCAGAATGCCACAGAAACACTTTCAAAATTTCACCGAACTAACCTGTTTGCAAACACGTCATGTTTAACATCACAATAACATAGCTCTACATTTAAAGACAGCATTATGCATGTATAATGCTTGGTGCAACGATTTATTGATTTTCTTTCGTACCTGTAGGCATGGATTTAATTCTTCTGTTTACGGTTTTTATGAATGCAATACAGTGTAACCTGCTAGACATATGGATAAGCTACGAAAGTTACGGAGGAACCCGCTGCCTCCTTCTTCACAGCATCTAACCTGAAACGTTGGCATCCACCTACCAGACTACACTGTGTCACATCTCAGGAGATCGTAATCTTCATATTCACGGCCGTGAAAAACTCAAATGTCTAGGCACTCTCACATCATTTTTTTTTATTGCTGGTGGGGTGGGACTAAGTCCTTTGTACTGCGGCCACTTCTGGCCTATTGTACCAGCCCCAGATGATAGGTGATTGTGGAGCAATGGGTGGAATGAAGATTGGCAGGGGAAATCGAAGTACTCGGAGAAAACCTGCCCCAGCGCCACTTTGTCCACCACAAATCTCACTTGACCAGACACGGGATCGAACCCGGGCCGCCGCGGTGGGAAGCCAGCGACTAACCGCTTGAGCTATGGCGCAGCCTACTCTCACATCATACGGTATATACAAATGATGAGAATTACAGGTAAGTCTCGTCCCATAAAATTAGTTCACTGCACATAATCACCGGTATCTCAGTTTGTAGAAATCAACTCATCGACTTAATTAGCATTTGATACTAATACTACTCTGATTCTACGGTTATACTTCGATACATTTCAAACCAACTTTCAAAAATTACTGAAGAGCTGCGCAGTTTTCAAACACTAAACCCACAGTAAATGGAAATAAAGTTTACCTGCACTTGGCAACACTTCCATGATGCACAAAATTAATCTACGGTGAACGTGTAACAGCTTATTATTCCGTTTGATTTCTACAAAATATAACAACCCGACATCCACTTCCAATTATATCGATTTCAAAATACACCTAAAACGCCTTTCCTTCTGGCCAAGGTCTGTACGGTCTGTACGAAGCACTGCGGAACTGGGAACCGTTTTAGCCAAGCAGTACGCTCTAACGCGGCAGCCTACAACTGACTTCCCAACTTCCGAGTCCCCACTGAATGCGTGCTTGTTGCGTTTCATGTGGCTGGCTCAGCTCGGCCGCTAGCACTGTTGTCGGCCATGCCACATACACAATGGCAGCACTCCAACAAAATCATCAACATGACCTTCGGAATCACAGACTGCTAGGGATTATATACCATATATTTTGTAAGTCATGAGATAAAATTATATAAAGTGAGGGCTCCAAACGCAAATAAAGTAAGATGGATTAGTGTGACAACGTTAAAGGCGAAGAAAGCAGTCTTCTGCGAAGTGGCGCCGTGTAGATATTGTGTTAACCGACGTTTCGGAGGAACGTATCGCCTCCACCTTCGCCTCCTCGATCGCGGATTTTATTCTTTTTTCTTCTACCCTGAAATTGGAGGCGATACGTTCCTCCGAAACGTCGGTTAACACAATATCAACACGGCGCCACATCCCAGAAGACTGCTTTCTTCATGGTCACCGCCGTGAAAACCTCAAATCTTACAACATTAAAGGTGTTCATGTATTTCTTACGGTAATGGTGATTAACTGACAACTATGAATAGTAACGCTCATATTTCCACTTGATGAATCTGTATAATTGCTGGTCATTATTCAAAACAGCAGGATTATTCACTTCTACCCTGGAGTATTCAATGCGTTACAAATTAACAAGCCCTTAATAATTAGTGGAAATATTTTCTGCCCAAAACGCTTCCTTCCGAAGTGAGACGGGAAGTCTCATGGAGGTAGGCAAAGGCCCAAAATGGGGCTGTAGCGCCGAAGAAGGTAAAAAAAAAAGCTTCCTTACAAAAAAAAAATATATATATCAAATGCACGTGGAGGTCCTGTCCTCTGTCCCTCGTTTCTTACTGCCTCACGCAGTATATGGTAAAGTATTGTGACGGTGAAAAACTTCGATCATGAGAACTTGCCGGATTTACACGTTTTCTGTCGCCATGAATAGGAATATGTGATGTTTAGAATGCCGCATGTCCGTCCGTCCATCCATCCATCCGTCCGTCTTCTATGTCTGTACGTATGGATGCATGAGTGGATGCGTGCCTCGCTGGCGCCTGAACGGTTGGACGGACCTTATTCATATTCGGCATTCAAAAGTTTATCCACCTTAGGCCGGTGCCCGGTGAACCTGGGTATCCAAACTCCAAAAACTGATGCCCTTTAGACGGGCTCCGAAACAGAAAACGGCTGCGACTTTCGGTATTTTATGGAGGCCATCTTGATAAATAAAACTACATAAGTGGCATCACAGAAAAATTACGGTATGCGCACTAGGGGTGCAAGCGCAAAATGCCAACTTGCTGTAAACCGGCTTCAACGGTCAGGCAGATTTAATGGTAGTTCGGTATCCAGTACCCAACAATGGTCTACCGAGCAACAATCGAGTTCCTTTCCCAGGTAACGCAGTCAAGGTCACTCGTATATGAGAAGGTATGCATGCATGGCTTTTCACCAGTTTTTGGATAGTCGAGAAACTTTAATGAAATAAGATACAGATGATAATATGAAGTCTGATAAAACAAGGTATGGACTATTTCGGACAACTGAGGTTCATTATTTTCTGAGAATAATACATGTACTTTAGAACAGAGTCCAGCGATGAATTATGGTATTACTAACGTTTCTGATGGATTAGTTCACGATACTCTCAGAAACTAAACTTAAAGCGCCGTACAGCAAGATGACAGAAGAATGATGAATTGCAATTGGTTTGGAAGGAAGAGGTCGTGTCAATACCGACGTAATATCTCGGCATTTGCTTGAAGAAACTGTATAAAACCATAAAAAACTGTCAGGGTAGCCAGTGACCCGATCGAGATTCGAATCGGGCACCTACCAAACATGAGTTTGGAGAGTTACCGTTAGGCCAGACCGTTCGGTTGTAACTAATGCTGATGAACTTCGATGTAATAAATAGTGACATAAAAATCAATACTGAACCCAAACAAATGTTCTATTTTGAACTACAGACTCAATCATATTAACTGGTAATGGTGATGACCTAATAAAATACTTCCGGACGGAAGAAAAGACACAGAAACATCCCAAATTAACAGGGTGTATGTACCTCGTCATGAAATTACTAACGATTACGTTATGATTCAGAGTACGAAAGTCTACGGCTGACTAATGATAATTTTCTTCAGCTCTTCCAGATTAATCCCGGCCAGGAAATACGAACATTTGATCCACATCTCACCACATGACCAATCATGATCATCTGTGGTATCCGCAAGTCTTGAAAATGTGGGACTAAAACTATCTAAATAAAACAAACGCTTTCTCGTTGCAGGCCTTCACTACTCTATGATGCGTCTTCATGAAACGTGACTGGACTGTTACGAGTATTAAGAGTTCCTAATTTAAAAATCATCTCAGATGGCACAAGATGTGTACTGACTCTCACAAGGCTCGATAACTGAGTACTTAGACCAGTGCAACGTCGAACAGTACCCCTTATCAGAAGTATATGTTGTACCCGTCCCTCCTTTCTTTTCGCCTGCGGCTCCGTCAGAATGGTCGTGCAGGGAGTGGCAGTCGATGGCGATCGGCCCCTCTGCTCTGCTCCGATGACCATTTTGACTCAGCCCGACCTGGTGTTGCAGCTGCTGAAGTTGCTAGGTCGTAGCTGGTTTAGACTTGACCCGCCTCCACCGCTTCTGGCTCCACAGCTTCTTCCTTCAGTTGTGGTGATTAGTGGTTGGATTTCAAGACTGGATCCGATAACATGGGCGCCAGCAAACAGCTAGAGGCCGTTTACGATTCGATAGTAAGTGGTGAAGGGGTGGGCATGTGGAAACTGACGGTGGGTTTGACTAGCTAGATGGTGATGAGCCTCTCTTCAGGTCGAATACGGGTCAGGCTTGGAAAAGTGAGGGTGAAACACCTCTGACCAACACAATGCACTTTACACCACAACACTTTATTTCTGTTCCTGCGATTAACATGATATAACTTTCATCACTGCCATCAGACTTGATACTCTGGACTTAGGCACTTTGTGAAATAGCTATTGGTGACGTGACTGACTGCACTCTTAGCGGGTATGGTTGGAGCTGCGAAGTATAGCTTCTTACTTCCTAACGACACTTGGCTGCTTAAATTCTTACAACCTGATTTAGTTTCGGCTGACAATCCGCGGGTGTTACACTTCCACTAAAGTGGACTTGATCAGCTCGCCAAATTCCTTGTTGCCGCGCTCTTGTTGATTAAGCTAAGTCTCGCTGGCTCTGCCTGCGATTATGAGTCGTTATGAGAGCAAAAATTTTGGACTTAGGATAATTCTCAGAATTATCTTTTTGCGTGAGTGATGCGGGGTTTGCCTCCACTAATTTCAAAAGTTGCTAGACGACTAAACTCTTGGACTGACCTCTCTGCTGAGCCAGAGGCCCTAACTGATTTGTATCTGCCTATTCTCCTTTCCTCCTAATTTCTCTGATAGGCCGATTCAAATAAGAGGAGTTGGCTTAATTTTGGTACCGGCCAATGACAGGCTATTTTTAAGGAAATTTCGCCCTAAAAGACAAAACGGCGAAAGTGATAGCGATGCAACATACGAGGGGTCGCGAATGATCTCTTGGCACTCCTATCTTTGACGTACGGCTGGTAGAAACTGTCACCTCTCGAATTCTCAAAGTGTTTTGTCGTTGTAGTTCCACTTCTACATTGCTAAAGAATCTCAGTGGGGTTTCTTGAAGTATCACTTTCTGCCCTTTTTGGAAAATAATATCAGATGCTCGGACGTAAGGACCAGCAGACGTCCTTGTCCGCGCAAGCTTGGTCTATCTGCTCATCGCATATTCATTGTTCTTACAAGATGTCTTAATTAAACATTTGTTTTTTCGTAATTTCTTATTATTAAACACAATTAGCTACTGCAAAAAATGGAGGGGGGAAGGATTTCGATGGTGCGGTTACAATGTGACGGGTTTACGCACGATATTTCGGGACTAAGAGCCAACACAGCAGAAACATGAAGCACAGGATTATGTTAAGGTATTCTGGGGATATTCTGATATTAAGATATTCTGCAGCGGACACTAAAAAGTGATATGCCTACAGGTTAGAAATCAATGGTCATTCAATAACACTTCTAAACATCAGTAAATACATCCGTCACACAGCGAACCGGCCCACATGGACAGACGTCCTCCCCTGACAGTCACGTAAATGAATGCTGCAGTTGTCAACGGGACTGTCCATGCATTGTCACATCGACAGTATTTCTGTTGGATAGTCTTACTCTCGAATAAATCACATATGACCACATGCTTTGATTTACATCTGAACAAGATATATTTGTATGTTTCCACACATTCAATGTTACAGAACGCCGGAACGCCACGTGTGAAGAGCTATCAGTAAACATGATTGTTATAGACAACTTGTCGGACTGCTGGTAGCATTACATGGGCGAGGAACTTTATCCCGCACAATAAACAGAGAGCATATGGAGAACCCGGGTACTCAGATAAATACTTGGACCTGTGACGCAGGAAGTAACTGGCTTCCGAAAACTGCGTAATGAAGAACTTCATAATTTATAGGGTCAACCCGTCACCAAATATTATTTCAGTGAGGCAGCCTGTAGCTGCCGATCACAGCGGCCGCGCGGTCGCACGCTCGAACACTGGGATCGTGGGTTCGAATCTCGCACGAGGCATGGATGTCTGTGTGTAGGTAGCGGCCTTGCGACGGGCTGATCTCCCGTCCAAAGAGTCGTACCAATTGTGTATGGAATAAGAAACTGAAACAGCGGCCAAGGTTCACAGGGGCTGTAGAGCCACAGATATATAGATACCACGTAAATAGCATGTAGTTCATTTGGGCCATCACATCATGGTTGATAAGACGAGCAGACAGAACGCCCGAAAGGGATGACAAATAGGCCAACATAAAAATATTAAACTGAAAACATGACGGGGATATCCGATTTGCGAATTACAGAAGGGAAGATACACACAAAGAGTGAAGATGTGGAACGGACTGAACTGGTTCAGAATAGGGTTCAGTGGAGGGCTCTTGTGAACATGGGAATGGGCTTACGGGTTCCATGAATTTTCTGTCCAGCTAGACAAATCAGCTCTTAAAAAAAGGGATTCTACTTCGTGGAGGGTGGTAGTTTGTTGCTGTCGCAGCATATGTCGGGAATGGCCGTGCTTGTAACTCGTGAGCTAAGAGTGATGGATGGTTCTTATCCGATAGGGAGGCAATGCTGATGCGATTTGGCACCCTGAAATGAATTTAAACAATGTCGGACGATTATGTGTGTCAAGAAGGTTCACTTCTTACTCATGGGTGCATTAATTTATGTGGTACTTTTGCAACCATGAACGCAAAGATCTATGGAACTCTCCGATGTTAGCCGTTTCTTTCTCCGCATCGAAACAAAGTCGACCCACTCTACGAACCAGGGTACACCATACTTTGTGTAAGCAACCTTGCGGAAAAAAGTTCTGTGTGAGCACGTCTGAATATCCCACCCATGTGTGTTGAAAACGAAACGTAGTAACTTTCTATTGGTGATGCATAGGCCTGTTTTCGTCACTGACTGACAATGATGCGCCCTTATTCCCAAAGTAGATGGAGTGCACCCGATCTCCCCCTCTGTCAAACCTATATATGCAACAGCCCCCAGTCCCTGACGCGCCTCAAACGCTGGACGAGACAAGACACAAGGCTAGAAAAACACAAGACTGACGCAATTTTTTCGGAAATTCCACAAATATATGTTGCTGCACGTAGATATAAGTGGAAGTATAGCAGTGTGTTACTGAACTATCACTCACGCTGCGTAGACTTCCTTGTTACCTTCAAATCTCGTCAGGAAAAATAAAAAATAAAATAAAGATAAACTTGACTATGATAGAATCACTGAAATGAATTTCGCCCACACAGTTACATATGACCAGCGCATGATTCAATTAAATACAGTATCAAATCAATAAATCTAAGTCAAGAATTAACGGGTACAGATATATGAAATTGTATTTACTTCTGCATTCGTTTACCTTTGAGGCAGGAACTTCTAGCCAAGCTAACTGTTGAGAGGAGATTGCTTATAGGTCCACTTTTATTTCATGCCGCCTCTTCCTGCTAAACACTCGTAAATAAATGATCATGCATACGAACCGAAGGTGACAATGGAGAAAGTCTGGAAGTGCGAAAGTATGTCAGATATGGTACAAACCAACACTACCAACGTTAATACGAACATACCGGAATAAGATTTGAGGCTTTCACGGCGGTGACTATGAAGAAAACAGTCTTCTGGGATTTGGTACCGTGTATATGTGGTGTTAACCGACGGTTCGGAGGAACGTATCGCCTCCATCTTCAGGGTAGAAGGAAAACTATAAGAAATCCGCGTGAGAACCGATAAAAGCAGTCTGCTTTCCAAGTCGTGGCACAAACTTCGCCGCAATCCTCCTCATGTTCAGTTCCTCTGACAAAATTCGTTGACATGTATCATTACTTAGTCCCAAGGTGTTACAGAGGTCTTGGATGGTCAGTCTACGATCTTGCAGAATCAGATCCCTAACTTAGCGACATTTTCTGGTGTGGTGTCAGTTGACGGCTGTCCCGAACGATCGTCATCATCAGTCGATGTTCGGCCATTTCTGAAACGCTTATACCAGTCGTAAGTTTGTGTCTGCACTAAACTGTTGTCACCAAAAGTTTGCTTCAACATTTGGTGCGTTTCTGCAGCGGATTTCCCAAGTTTAAAAATAAAACTTCATATAGACGCGCTGCTCTCTCAGGTCAGCCATCGCAAAACCGCAAACTCACGGAAACACAACAATGGAAATACGTTCACCAACTATAAACCCAACCACTCAACGCCACGCCGATTTCCATTCTGATTCAAGAAGGGTGTGCGGGAATACACCTAGCGGTATTTCGATGTACTCATAACCATTCGCGCGCAAAATTAAAATTTCGGGAACTTTTTGATAGCACCACGTATTCAGCCTAGAAGAGAAAATTCGGGAAATATTTTAACCTTCACAGATACCTCCATGAGAACCTCAAATCTCACACTTCTTTTGATACTTTTCTATGCCTAGTCAAGATTCATGACCACAGTCACACGTCACAGTTGAAGAAGTGATGTTAAATAACAATTTTAATTGGTTTACTTAATGACGATGTTAATATCGAGGTTACTCCATTGTTGCGTGTTACAGAGCCGTTACATAGCAATGGTCGTTTCTCTGGCTCCACAGTTCTTGTTTTGAGAAAATATGCCACGACATTGTATGCAATTCTATCCCCTTCTATGAGTGCTAAGTTCCCAACTATATCATCCACACTGTTTGCATCTGATGAAGAGAAACTATAAAGCTCATTACATTCAATTTTACCCAGCCTCAAATACTATCCCCCCCTTTTATCTATCTCTCCCCCTTAAGCTTAAATGCACTCTTTGGTAGCCGGATCCCAAACACACTAACTTTAGTCTAAGCACCAAGTTTCACAGCTGTATGTAAGGTCTGAAGCTTTCTCAGGGGCTAAAGTTAATAAAATCCCCTCCGGCTATCAGCCATGTCACTTTCTTAAAAATTACAGACATTTCAGGCGACATCTCTGTCGATATTTCGGTTTTCTTGAATTCAATGTCGTGCTCTGTTTCCGATCTATCTTCTGCCACCGCCGAAGGGATACATGGGGCTAATACGTCTTGGACAGCCAGAGAAATCAGCGGTGGCAGAATAAAGATTTGAAATGGAGTACATCTACTTCAGCAATACCCCCTTATTGGATAAAGTACCGGGTTACATTGATCGCTTAATAAAGGAGGTTACTGAAATCAGGCTCCACTCCAGAAGCTTCAACAGGGACGAGGGTACCTGGTAGCAGGTGACTAATATGATAAAGCAACATCGAGACAAGCCACTATGGTGACAGGACCAAGACAAGCGAACACACGAATACGCCCGCTAGCGCCCCACTGGCATGCGCTCAGTTTCGGTCACGGGTTAGTATATCCGCCCTCTCTTCAGAGAGGACGCTCGAAGACGACTATGACTTCAGCAGACGTACTTGATACTAAAAGTATAACCATGGGAACAAAGAAAGGCCTCGGTGCCAACACGAAAGGTCAATTGTAAAGGGATTTTAACTTGGACTTAGGTCACTGTGGTCCCGATGCAAGGGCCAAGAAGTCCCACCCCTTATACATTCATTATATAGGTCACAGCAGGCCCTGATGATGGGGACAGAGATGGTCCCTGAAACGTAAGGTAATTTTTAACCCAACGGTTGATACTCCAGGAAGATTTTACAACTTCCTAACTACACAAAAGAACAGGTAAATTTTAGTTCTGTTTAATCTTTACTTTTCTATACGGCAAACGGGAAAATAAAAGATTTCCTCTTCAAACTGCTCTTAATTTCCCCATTAGTAAAAATACAACTGGGGTCTGTTGCTATAATTCCCAAACATATAACCACTGCTACATTTCTGAAGGACCTCACAGATATTATGATTCAGTCATCTTGTATTCTGGCGATTATAAATGAAGACAAAGGATTATGTCTCAATTTCCTATACGTTTACATGTACACAAACTCCCCCTACCCGAGAAACTCGCATACTTTTTACATTTTTCTCCGTGGTACAGGGTGGGGCGCAGAAACTTTCTTTTTTTGAAGGCGAATAAAAGAAAAATTATTGCTGATAGACAACATTTTTGTTTAGTTAATGAAAGAACAGTTTTAAATCATGTAGTTTTAAACAAAATATCTTGAAGGTGGTGGCCACCGTTCTCTACGCACTGATGCAACCGTTTTCTGAAGTTCCCCTCTGCACGTTCCAACATGTGCACCGGAATTTGGGCTACTTCCTGCCGAATAACACTCTTCAGCTGAATCAGGTTTGTGGAGCGATGTTTAAAAACATCTGCCTTGAGGTATCCCCATAAAGAAATCACACAGTGTTAGATCAGGTGAGTACGCTGCCCTCGGGATGTCACCTCGAAGCGATATGAGCCGTCCGGGGAACTTTGCCCTCAAAACTGTCATCGAAGGTCGGGCTGTGTGGACAGTGGCACCATCCTGTTTGAACCAGACATTTCCTAGATGCAGTTCTTCAAGAGCTAGTTCGAAAAAGTTTTTTATCATGTCCACATACCGCTGTGAATTGACAGTAACTGCATGATTGTCTTCTTCAAAAAAATAAGGGCCAATAACTCTAACTGTTGACAACGCACACCATACTGTCACCTTATCACTGTGAAGTGGCTTCCCATGGAGCTCTCTGGGATTGTTACCACTCCAATAGTGCATATTCTGCTTGTTGACATATCCGGATAAGTGAAAGTGTGCCTCATCACTAAAAAAAACAAGTGCGTCAGGGGGTAAAGTTTCTATTTAACGTTTCGCAAGCCGTTATTCGGTTCTGGAAATCACGTGGTGACAATTCTTGCACAACAACCACCTTACAGGGATGGAAATGAAGATGTTCGTGAAGAATTCGGCGCATTGAACGATTGGATATGTCTAGGGAGACGGCATGTTTGCGAGCGGAGCGTCTTGGAGATCTCAAAACGGACTGTCGAACTGCCTCCACATTTTCTGGCGTCGTAATGGCCCGTTGTCGTCCTGATGATTTTTTCACCACACTCCCGGTTGTCCTAAAGTTCTCTACCCACAAAACAATCGATTACCGGTCGGGAACCGGACGTCTGGGCTTAATTCCGAAGTGAGTACGGAACGCACGCTGCACCGCCACTTAGGAAGGGTTGTTCGAAAAATAGGCTTCGACAGCAAACGCACGCTGCTCACTCGTCCACCTCATGTTTCCTACTGAGTGGTATTAGACAGAGACTTCCGCGACTGCTGCGTTCGCCGAGCCTATCCCCACTTGTCTGCGACCTCCGCTCCCTTCACAATGCGTCTTCACAAAAAGGAAGTTTCTGCGCCCCATCCTGTATTTATAAATACCATTAGCACAGAGAAGAAACAAGTACGTCCAAATGCACTCCTTTTCTCCTGATTTTCTTAACATTCCTAATGGCGTATTCTAGAGAAAAACTGAAAAACAACGGTAAATTTGTTTCAGTTTATTCTGAGCAGAAAATGTTTCAGACAAATGTTTACCGTACGAGCTATACACTTCCTTGAAACCTTCATTAGTATTACTAGTTTCATGGGCACACCAAATTCTCGTCTATTTACTGACAGCCCTTCATTAACGTCTGCAACCACGAGATAGTGATCAGTAGCCTATCACAGTCAGCAACTCCAAATGATGGGCAATCAATTACATTTGAATGTAGTCTTTCGCCTATTAAGACGTGATCAGTCTGCTTGTGGGCCTTTCCACCAGCAGAAGTACAAGTTTATCTTACAACGATGCGACGCGAGACTGTTTCACTCCGAGGAATTAACCTTTTCAAGTGGTAAAGTTTATTGCTCTAACTTCACTCTCATTTCTAACTAAATAACTCCAAGGAGCTGATCCCTTCTTGAGAAGCCGCCAACTGTGCAGCTACTCAAGAACTTCCCAACATTTTATGGAATCTGAAGGTTCATTGCCGTGTTCACAAGAGCCCTCCACTCGTCCCTATCCTGATCCAAATCAATCCAGTCCATACCATCCCATTCTATCTCTCTAACAGACATTTTAATATTGTTCACCCACCCACAAGTCTTGGTCTTCCTAGTGGTCTCTTTCCTTCTGGCTTTCCCACCAATATCTTACATGTATTCCTATCCCCATTCGTCCTACGTGTCCTACCCACCGTATCCTCCTTGATTTGATCATTCTAATTATATTTGGCGAAGAGTACAAGCTATGAAGCTCCTCATTATGCAGTTTTCTCCAACCTCCGTCACTTCATCCCTCTTCGGTCCAAATATTCTCCTCAGTACCCTGTTCTTAAACACCTCCAGCCTACTTTCCTCCCTCAATGTCAGAGACCAAGTTTTACACCCATACAGAACCACTAACAAAATTATAGTTTTGTATATTATAATTTTAATGTCTTTAGACAGTAGACGAGAAGGCAAAAGGTTCTGGACTGCATGGTAGCAAGCATTATTTTCAATCGTTCTTCTAGCCCATTCAGGGCTTAGCCTCTTATTTAGTTCCGTAATCATTTTTCTAAGATGGTAGGCCTCTTTGCAAGAGTGATCAGCTCGTCGCAAGGCCTCTACTTAATCACAGGACAACACGAACACCGAATAAACGCATACACATACCAAACATATATGTCTTAAGTGGGATTAGAACCCACGATCCCACCATTCGAGCGAGTGAAGACAGTTCATGCCTTAGACCGCGCGGCTACTGTGACTGGCAGGTAGGAAGCATTGGCCACATTCAACCTCTTTTTAATTCCCTCCTGAATCAAATTTTGATTTTTGGTACTGTTGTTCCCAAGTATCTGAACTGTGCCACATTTTCAAAGGATCTGTCACCTATCTTCATGTCATGATTCTGCCCCACACTCTGGCGACGAGACAGCAACATATACGTCGTACTCAGTTTGTCTGTGTCTACTTCTAGATCAGCCTTCCTTTTTTTTTAATTCGCTTAGTGGGGGTGGAGTCCAACTGGGTCCACTCGGCACGGCGGCCACTGATTAGCCTATTGTACTCTGCCCCGGGTGATTATGATGATGGAGAATTTGGTGGAATAAAGATTGGCAGGGGAAACCGAAGTACTCGGAGGAAACTCGCCCCAGCGCCACTTTGTCCACAAATCCCACTTGACCAGGCCCGGGATCGAACCCGGGCCCCCGCGGTGAGAATCCAGCGACTAACCGCTTGAGCTATGGCGCGGCCTGACCAGCCTCCTTACTAGCGTCAGTTAATGTGTCTGCTTTTCTTTATGGTACTTATGTTATCTCTCAGTAGATTCACATCAGCAGCATAGACCAGTAACTGATGTTTCCTATTTAATTTCAGTACCATCCGGTTTTCCTGGACCTTCCTAATGGCATATTCTAAAGGAAAGTTGAAAAGCAGTGGTAATGAAGCATCTCCTTGTTTCAGACCATTTTGGATATGGATTTTATTATATGTCCCATTTAAACACGTTTTAATCAGCCTAACTAGTTTCATGGGTACCCCAAATTCTATGAGAATACTGTGCAAACTTCCTTCCCAACTTAATCATAACCTTTCTTGAAGTCTATGAATAGCTGACGTACTGTCTCACTGCACTCCCATTTTTGCTCCATACCTGAAGAATGCAAAAAAGTTTGATCAGTAGTTGATCTGTTAAGTCGAAAGACACATTGATAATTAATAATAGTTTCATCTATACATCGTATATGGACTTAACCTCGAGAGGATGATATTATATAATTGTAGTTTCTTATTTTATGTAAAGTCCAGTTTCGACTGTCCGCTTAAAAATAACTTTCTTACTTCTTTTAATGAAATCTCGTACAGAATATTCTTGTGATACTTGGGTAACTGATCGAAGAATCAGAACGTTTGTTCTAGTTCTTCACAGGCAGTACTCTCTGCATCATCCATATTATTCTCAGTTGGAGCATGCATATAAGAATAATAATCTACAACCAATAATGTTTAATATATATAAGAAATCCTATCAACAAGAAACTCCGCTCTTTTTAACTGTTGATCTAAATATATTAGGTAAAAAGAAAAACATCTTCCTACATGATTATTAGCCGTCGCTTTTCCATTTACAGAGTGAGATACGGAAACTCTTTTATCACATTTCCTTAAATTCCGTATAAAATAAAAAACGTATAACGCTAAATGTTGTACACAATTTAAAATTCGACATGGTGTTGGAGAAGGATGGAGAAGATCAGTTGGACCGAGTATGTGAGAAATGAAGAAGTGTTAATTAGAGTCAGTGAGCAGAAGAATATCCTACACGAAATAAGAAAACGGAAGGCTAATTGGATTGGTCATGTTTTACGCAGAAACTGCCTTCTAAAAGAAGTTATAGAAGGAAAGATAGAGGGGCGGATAGAAGAGACAAGAAGACGAGGAAGAAGACGTAAGAAGATGCTGGATGACCTTGGGGACAGAAGAGGATACTGTCATTTGAATGAGAAAGCTCAAGATCGCATTAAGTGGAGGAACTGTTTTGGAAGAGACTGTAGACCTGTCGTCTTGACAGATTACTGATGATGATGATGATGATCTAGTTTTCCGAAGTACGCGTATTCGTTTTATAACTAAAGCCAATAGCGCTCGTAACTTCGTCCTGACGCCACATAAACATAATATGACAGTTCCGACTGTACGTAAGAGGAGTATGGATTAAGAAGACTTACAACACTACGGATTTACCATCTAAATTGGATTGTACAGAATACGTGTAGCGTTTAGCCTACAGTAGTTCGATCATACCTGATCCCTCCGTGAGTTTCATTTTTCTGGCAAGCAAACCGGGATTATATGAGCAAAGAAGCTGGAGATATTTTGGTATCTCGCTAATGTGCAGTAAGTTTGTAATAACCAGATCACACAGATATTTTTAGAATACTTTCTTCTCTTAAGGAAGAACATAAACTACGAGATCAACATTCCGTGTGTGTGTGTGTGTAACTTTTGGGCCAAATGAAATTCGGTATGAATGTTACGTCACTGCAGTCCACCCCAATCTCGTACTTAAAATGACCTGCAATCAGTGAGAACGACATTGCGGATGAACAAACTTAGGGAGTGTTGACACCTACGTCACTCAATGCTCGTACAGGGTGTTAATGAAGTGTAACTACAGATATTCGAAAGACACGAAACTTTTGTTATGATTTTTTGTAATACCTGAATATCAAAACATGGCGGCTTTTAAAAATTTTAGCTTATTCTGACAGCGATAACTATGGGCCATTAGAGGTAAGAATGTGAAATTTTGAATGAAAACAGAGTATTATAAAAATTTCTACAAACTGTGTATTAAATCAACATCCAACATCTCACTGAACGAGACTTACTTGAGACCACACGTGTAAACGGGCCATAATCTACAGGACGTAAAATAAGGTCAGGCTACGACATTTTCGTTTCCGTACTTCAATATATGTAAAAGAGGACAGCTCGTTCGGTACTGATTAGTTCTTAGTTTCTTGGGGTGGGGATCAGATTATTGAGTCCACTTGGTGCGTCGGCCACTAATTAGCCTATTGTACCAGCCCCTGTTGATAACGATGAATGTGGAGCAGTCGGTGGAATGAGAATTGGCACGGGAAAGCGAAGCACTCGGAGAAAAACCTGCCCCATTGTCAATTTGTCCACCACAAATCCCAAATGACCTGAGCTGGGCTCGGACCCGAGCCGCCGCAGTGAGAAGCCGGCGACTAAGTCTGAGCGGCACAGCCTCGGTAATGCTGCTTAATTAAGCGTGGGAACAACTTTACCCCTTAACCTTATTTAATTAGCCCAACAAAGTCTCTGCCGAAGACTTAGTCTACTGAATTTCAGCTTGCAGAGTATATTCTCTTTTATAAATTCACTCAGCAGTTGCAAATAATATTCAAATAGACGTGCGCGTGTGGTCGATCGTGTTTAATTATGCACACGGGTCATCAACGAACCAAGCCCTGATTATGTTTTCTTCAGCTTAAACTATCACGGATTATGTAATATTTGAGGTTTTCACGGCGGTGACTATGAAGAATGCCGTCCTCTGGGAGGTGGCGCCCTGCAGATATTGTGTTAACTGAGGTTTCGGAGGAACGTATCGCCTCCATATTCAGGGTATAAGAAATACGTTCCTCCGAAAAGTCGGTTAACACAATATCTGCACGGCGCCACATCCCAGAAGACGACATTCTTCATATCACGGATTAATTCCTCTGGCCTTTCCAGTTCTGAATTAATTCTGAATCATTAATCATTTACACAACTGACAGGATTCGTTGAATGGGTAACAGACTAACGATGAGTTCTCTATCTACATATGACGACGCAGTACAGAATACGATGTAATACGAACGCACATCCATCCCAACAACAAAATTCGAATCTATGTTCCCAGTGCTCAAGTGGTCCAGGACCGTATGTGCCCTTCAGGGCAGACTAAACCGACGTCTTCCAAATAGTCCACTATACAAAATATGCGAGCCGTAAGTCAGCGCTCGTGCAGACGAGGGTGTCCCTCCAAGTGGACACTGAAGCGCGCAATTCGTGACTTCTATTAAACCCACGGCTTGTCCGTAATAGACTAGAATGACGTCTTCGCATTTCCTTCTTCGGCTCGACTTATGTATTCCTTGACGATATTTTATCGGAGTTACGAAGGATATTTCCACTTTCCTTGGAATCCTGTTATTAAGCTACGAGTGTATCGTTTGTCGTTTCAAAATTGGTCATCAATATTACACCGGTAGGCATAAAATGGCTGATTTTTGTGAAATTCGGTATGAATAGCATAATGCTTGAGGTCAACCCCGATCTTTTAGCTCTCGGTACTCAAAATATGAACATGGCGACCGTGCGAACTATGAGTTACAAAAGAATACTAACTTACTGCAGCACCGTCTTCTAATTCTAAGCGTCACATTTATTAAGAACGAATAACATTTATTCAAACGACTATGTAGGTAAATGGTGAAGTTGTCCCTTTGGTTCAATACGTAGAACGCCTTGAAGACGTATGGGGAGTGGAGGCCCAGCTCGACGCACTTTTAATCTCTGCACGAGATAAAGGTGAGTGGTCAGCCTCATAGCCCAGCCGCCTTGCCTTAGGGGAAAGAGCTCTGTACTTCTACACCCATTCAGTAAGATGGCTGCAGAGCCAGTCTGGACGCTGTGGGGGCTAGGGAAGTAAAACGCCATTGTAAGAATAACCGATCGAAAGACACAGTGCATTATATTACCCACTCGAAAAAGTGTAGTTACTTAACATACTGATGTGCATATTCAAGTCGCTACTACCCACAATTAGTATGAATTTTGTCCTCTCTTGTATTACGAATTTGTCGCATGCAGCTTTGTTCAAGGTCGAAAGAATTACTTCTGTGTTGGCAAACACGTCACACAGTATGTTATCAAATAGGACAATGAGTCAGCGAAGGACACGAGGTTTCTTAAAACGATAACGACAGACTATGCCATGAATAAAATGAGTTTTTTTAAAGCATAGCAAAAACCTTTAAGACAAACAAATAAAAATCCTCGAAATCTCTACTTCTGAGTTCTCAAATTTAAATCAATATTCGTTCGACGTACCGATTAAAGCGACTGCTTACCCTTCGAAAACAAGTAACAACGGTGAAAATATTTTCGTGTCTATTACGATATTGTTAGTACCGTCCACAGAGTTAAAAGAGACATATTCAAGGTAAGAACAGTCCCGATAGCGCTTGGACTGAACAATTTACCTCAACGAGTCACAGTACACCATCCATATTCGGTTGACTCGTTACACACAAAAGCATTTCGCAGTTTGAATACTGAAGATAGGCATGGCAGCATGATGTTACAACTCAACTTGTCAAATCTGCTGAATGACCACCAAATTCTTCAGATTTAAATCCGTTAGGCCACAAGGTTCCGACCGAAGTCGAACAGTCAGTGCGCAGAAACCAAACAGAACCGTGTCAGCCCTGGGGCTACACTGCAGCAAAGAACTGAAAATGCCTGACCTCTCACATCATTTAAGCGACGTTTTCTTAACCAGAGCAAACGGTACTGAATGAACTACTGTGTCCTCAATAGGTCCTTTTAAGTAAAACCAGAGACAGAACCTGATAATGAGCCAAGATGTTTCCTTTCATTTGTTGGTACCGCTGTGTCTAGTTCCAGTTTCAGAGCTGGTCAGACCATTATATTAGCACTCCTAACACATGACACCATCTCGTTACTCAGTTCGGCGTTACCAACGGCAAATAAACAAATTTCCCAAGTGTGTAGAATATGTAAAAATTTCATACAATTGCGTTTAAAAACAAAGAAGTTATACATACTTTCAAAGTGTTAAATGCTAAAAAATACCATCCTGTATAATACACGCAGTGAGGTAACCATTTCAAGTTAAATGTTCCAAATACTGAAGAGGTGTTGTGCATAAAGAAATTTATTAGACGAATTTGGCTAAGAGCCAGAATTATGCCTTATAGAGTCCTGATTCTTATATGATGCATACTTTGTTAAGACTGCCGCCTTACTGAAATGCGAACTTTCGTTCTCGCAAACAATAAGGCCGCAACTTTTTACAGACGTCCCCCAGCTACGAAAAACTGTCAATTGTGAGCACACATAAAATGTATACAAACTTAATAGAAACGCTAATAATTCGTCGCCGTGTCGTTTAAAGTTCTCATGTGCAGCTGTAACCGGCCGATTTTGTCTTCCTTACACGGGCCTGGAGCTCTCCAATTCTGTGAGATCGCGGATTCGAATTCTGCGCAGGATGTTATGTGTGCCTGCGTTCGTGAATTCCTCGCGATGATCTGCTTTAGCGTTAAATAAGGATATACAAAAGCTGTGCACTAAAAGAGACAAAGGATCGAGTCAGGTTGTACAACCACAAGAAGATACATAGGCTTGCAACTGCAGCAACAAACCATAAATATTTTTGCAGTCTTCAGCTCGAGATTAATAAGTGGAGAAAAATGAATATTTCATAATAATATGAGGACTTTGTGTGTTTAGATATATAACATAACATAAAACGCCCAAAGAAACAAAATTTTCAGATACAGGCCTATACAGTTCTAAATTAGGGGTCTATAAGAAAAAGGCAATTGACTATTGCCATTTTCAATCCATTTAAGGCGCTTCTGGCAGCAGTGAAAGTGATACAACTATCGCCCTCTAAACCTATGAAGCCTAACATTCATCTTAACAAAGTCCAGAAATGCAACTCATGAAAAACACAATGACTATCCAGTTAATGCCGTTTAGGAAATAGCAGCGGTTTATTGTGAGAATCATACAAAATACACAACATACCCTGAGGGCAAAATGCAGTCTTTGAATGTTAAACCACGCGGTACCACTGTAACCGACTATAACTGCTAATGACCATGTTATTTATAAGCGCATGTGTATGCCGCTCAAATAATACTATCAATTTATATAACAACAAAGTTGGAACGGTGTACTACTCAACAGATAATACGTGCTTTCAAAATGCGTCTTTTCCATTCTGCTGCCACACTGGCAATGATGTTTATGCGTTGAAGTTAGGAACCTATTATTACAGAACTAATGTAACTAACTCTATGATTTAAAGCCACTATTGAGACGCTAACAGTAGCTCAGCTGGTCAAGAAATTTTCAGCCTCTTGTGAAAGGTGAAGGTGTTCACAAGAACCATCCACTATCCCAGAAATTGGCAAACTATGGACAGCGACATTTTTATCCGCCTCGCGGAGCTACTGCGAAAAATTCCCTATACATTGTTTTTAATTCATATCAACGTTTTTAAAACTTCTCGAACAATGCAGCAATACATTTTTCCACATGAATCTAAGAAGCTTATTTCAGGTGAATTTTGTAGTAGTGAAGATTTATCCCGCTTATCAGAAATATTTCTGATATTCTGAATTCTTTCGGGGCCGGCAAAAATCTTGCAACTCTCAATGCGTCCCTTACGCTATAAAGTGTGCGACCCCAGCAGTAGTCCCCATCCTGAAACCGCATGAATGCCGCCCACATCCTAAAACCATATTTCTTTGAATCCGTTTCAGTTATTCTCAACTCCCTGCCCAAGTGGTCTCTGCACTTCGGCCTCTCCGACTAAAATGAATATCCATTTTAAAACTCTCTCATGCGTACTGTATGGTCTGACAATCTCACCCTGCTTCACTGTATCGCCCTCATAATATTTAGTTAAAAGGGGCTAACTGTATAAACATGAGCCCATGACATATGGGTCTAATGTAAGATCTCAGAATAATTTAAATGCATATTTTTTTAAATGTCGTAGATATTTAAAGAGCTTACAAGGGAAAACAGTGTCTGAGTTTGGTTTCTGCACCTGCAACAAATGAATACTAATGCGAAAGAATGAGTCATGCAAACTCGCAAAGAAAGTATAATTCAAATCAAAGTACTCATTTTCACTCTTTTTCAATTCAATTCGCATCTACCAGCCCATACCAGGGCGACGTTACTGGGCGAATAGGCAGACCGTTGTTTGTACAGTGTCCTCTTTGGCAACCAGATGCAGTTCGTGTGCTCGACTACTGATTGTACGACCTTCAGTCCAGAATATTGGCACTGCATTCAGTCTGTTCAGTATTCACGACGCCGACAACTACGCGAGTCTCACTTTCTCCACAAGCAGTGAACCATGCTCCATCTCTGAAAGGGGGCGAGCGATGATTTACCACGAATAGTGCAGTTAAGCAACAAAATCTTTAGCCCAGAAGTTTGCGGAATTTACTAATTTAATTCAAAATACGGGCTATCCTATTGTCAGCAACATACGCATCTGCGTCTACACCGCCTTAGTCCTGCCTCCCTAACACAGGACATGATATCCGTTGCTGTTTGCTGACAGCTCCTGAATGGGATACATGAGTTCTTCAAGGAGAGAGCTTTTCGTGGAAATTTCGTGCAATTTATAGGACGTCATAAGAAGGATGACAAGCCAATCTGCATAAAATTCGTGAACTACAGCACTGAACTGAAGAGTTCTATCATCTGCGATATAACGCCGTGTAGACCGCCGAACGTCAACCGACATTTAGGGTGAACATGTCGCCTCCGTCTTCATAGTCGAAGAATAAGCCAAGCAAGAAACCAGCAACAGCAGAACTGCTTGCCACCTTTCGTGCCGGTTTACTTCTTGTCTTATTCTTCGATCCGAAGATGGGGGCGAAATATTTCTCTGAAACGTCGGATGACTTCCAACGTGCTGCATGGCTTTATATTCCATAAGACCGAACTCTGGGAGAACATTAAATCCTACATACAGCATCCTATTGTTTCTTTGGTTATTAAATGGCACAGTACAAATATAAGGTTAATTAGGAAGGAATTAATGATGGAAATTCTGTGGACTATTTCAAGGTAATTTTACATTTTATGCATTTAGGGTGCTGACCTGTACAAGATGGTTGGCCGATGCACTCCGACAATCGAACCCTGTACGTACGTCCTGAACACGAGTAAGGAACGATCTCGCCTACACCTGACGTTCGATCACGAGGGTTCTTCATATACTTCCTGCGTGTGAGTGGGCAAGAAATCGATTCCTCTTCAGAAAAACTTTACAATAAACCCAAATCATAAACATAATTTCAACTACTAAAATTTATTATCCATGCAATAACTACAAACAGAACGACATGGCACGCACGATTACAAAAGACAAACATACTGATAATACTCGTAATTTTTTAAACAATAAAAAATCAACCCAACACAGTCGCACCCAAAAATTATCTAATGCATATAAAATCTAATAATTAAAAACATTACTGACTCAACAAATAACCGGTTCGTTAGAAGCTACTTACGCCATTTTTCCACCACCGGCATAAGCCTACAATAAAATCGAAAATGGTTCATTTTACTTTGCATACTATACGCTTTCTGGCTTGCTCCGATTCAGGGTGGATTCTGAAACTACGAATCCGTGGATTAGGATCGATAAGTACCAGCATAGGAAAACGGAAAAGAGAACAAGTTAAGAAATGTATACATACGATACCAATTCTGACGTGTTCCCTCTATTTTTACTTCACAATTTTCATTCGTGACTGCTGTCTAAGCTCCCTTATACATATCGCAAAACAGACGGCTCAGAATAGCAAGGACTAACAATATAAATCTGATCACAAATCAGTTATGGGATGACAGAGCATAAAAACACCCAACCCAAAGTGACTGCCCTCGATATGGAGGCAGCAGGTTTCTCCGAAACACTGGTACCTATCAGATGATACATCGTCATGTTCCAGAACACTGTCATCTTAGCATTCAGCGCAGCGACAGCCTCAAATCTCCATACAGGCCAGTATTAACGTAATGGTATTTTATAATATTATGCATCAGTTCAGCGTCCTGTTGCATTGATACATCACCTGTACAATTGTTTCAGTCTCCAATGCAACATGAACTTTTATTTTAAAATTCCATTATAATCACATTTACATTTCCTAAAATGTCATTAAAATCACATTTTATTTTACTGTTGCGACATGTTTCGGCCTTATATAAGGCCATCCTCAGGCAAGTGTTAACTGACTACAAGCCACCACATTACGAGTATATCAGTTCAATACCAGGCCGGACGCGAGAGCTACGCAGAAAAGGAACACAGCGTGAGCGAAGTGTGGACATACATTCTCAAACGATGACGTGCAGTAGTAGCCTGTATATTGACCCATGAGCTGATACAGTTCGGCGGTTTCAATGCATTAGCAGTTGCCTGAAGATGGCCTTATGCGGATGAAACATATCGCAATAGGAAAATAAAATGTGATTTTAATGATATTTTAGGAAATTAAAAAGCGACTGTAACGACGTTTTAAGACAAAACTTCATGTTGCATTAGAGACGGAAACATGTGGACGTGTAATGGTATTGCGACTGAATAACTGTACCAGTCTTATGTTTTCTGGCTGAACTATAACAATGGGCAAGACAGATACTGACAGGAATCTAGTAGTGAAAGTTATTTTTTAATTCGCCCCAAGAACTCATGTTGATACTACAATTGTGTGAAGTTCTGCATGGACTCACTTCCAATGTCCGATGGTCGCTGCGGTTCGTTGATGGAATGTAAAATGGAAAGATTTCACATCGACACTTGGCTACCTGGGAGGAGGGGGGCGGGGGGCGCTTGTCACACGACGGAAGCTGAACTACTTTCTGAAGACAAATACAACAAAGAGTTCTGGGAAGAACATATGGAGTCTCCTTAGTTTGATTCCATCTACACAGAAAGGACAAAAGAAATTACAAATTGGAAATCACAATTTAATCACATATGCCTATTTGTCAACAGCTTTGACCTACATGGTAGTTCATAAATAAAACAGTGTTATAGGCGACTTCAAATTTTGCCTGTGGTTCTGTATGAGTGTGAAACCTGGTCTCTGACTTTAAGGGAGGAACAGAGACTGAGGGTGTATGAGATCAGTACGCTGAGGAGAATATTTGGATCGAAGAGGGATCAAGTGACAGGAGGCTGGAGAAAAGTGCATAATGAGGAGCTTCGTAACTTGTACTCTTCTCCAAGTATAAGTAGAATTATCAAAACAAGGAGGGGCACGCGGTAGCGTAGTTGGTTGAGGGGCTATGCTACAAGCCGGAAGGTGGCGGGTTCAAGTCCAGATGAGGTCACTGGATTTTTTTTCGTTGACCTAATCCTTCCAGCCGCACTAGTTCCTGGGGTTTACTCAGCCTCTAAATGAGTACCAGAAATTAATTAAATAATTTTCCTGGGGAGTAAAGCGCGGCCGGCCAGTCACGGTAGCCGAGCGGTCTACGGAATGTACTGTCTTCGCTCGCTCGGAAGCCGGGATCGTGGGTTCGAATCCCACTCAGGGCATGGATGTTTGTGTGCGTTTTTGTGTTTGTCTACAGGTAGAGGCCTTGCGACGAGCTGATCACTGGCCCAAGGAGTCCTACCATATGTGTAAGATCTAGAAAAACCGAAGTGAACGGAGTTCATGGAGGTAGGCCTAGGCCCACTGGGGCTGTAGTGCGAAGAAAAAAAGAAGCGCGGCCGGCGCGTAAGGCTGACAACCTTACCACCATCTATGAGCCGATTGTCTAGATAATGTGGAACCCTCAACGTCTCACAACCCAATGGGCCTTCACGGCCTGGTACAGGGATAGCTTTACTTTTTTTTATCAAATCAAGGAAGATGAGAGGGGTAGGACATGTAGCACGAATGGTGATCAGCCATGTATGTAGGATTTTGGTTCGAAAGCCAGAATGAAAGAGATCATTAGGAAGACCAAGACATAGGTGGGTGGATAATATTCAAATGGATCTTAAGAGAGTTAGGATGGGGTGGTATGAACTGGATCGATTTGGCTCAGGATAAAAACCAGTGGTGGGCTCTTGTGATCACGGTAATGAACTTTCGGGTTCCATAAAATATTGGGAAATTCTTCAGTAGCTGCACAACTGACGGCTTCTCAAGAAGGCCTCAGCTTCATGAAGTTAATTTGTTAGTTACAGGTGGCTTCAACACTTTGCGACTTTGGGATCTGTTCCATATACACTAATCGTATAACCAACACGAGCAGGAAGCACACCGTACGTGAAGGGAAACCGCACTACCGAACAAAAACAACTACACCAACTTCAAGGTTAGCACGCAGACCAACATTAAACAAGCCGCAAATATCCAGAAGCTTTAAGTAACATTACGTTGATCTAAACAGTTTCTTCTTTTCAAAAGAACCCAGAAATTGCTTCAGATATTCTACACAGACATTGTCTGAAAACCGCGGATCAAATGATTCTCTAAAAGATCTGTGGCTAAGGCAAATTCGTCCTAGTGCTTAATTAACCATCAG
This sequence comes from Cryptotermes secundus, assembly GCF_002891405.2. Lineage (NCBI taxonomy): Eukaryota > Metazoa > Arthropoda > Insecta > Blattodea > Kalotermitidae > Cryptotermes > Cryptotermes secundus. The sequence continues at coordinate 114,423 of NW_019738888.1, forward strand.
CCCATGAAGACGTACGGGAAATTCATTCACATACCTCGTAACTACCACTGTCTACTGTCTTCCGGTATATGATACATATTTCTAGTGAAGCACAATAGATCATTGAAGATCGCAGTGCTAGGGCCAGGTTTATGGCTCACCCCTCATACTCATACTCATATTTTTATGCGAGTGTCAAAATTACAGGTATTTTAGTATTCGTATTCTTAATTTTTAGATTTGTAGCAAAGGTTGAGATGGCGCCAAAGGCATTCTGAATAATAAACGTACCCTACTTGAGACATGCTTCTGTATGTTCTTGATTTACTTAACGGCGCTTCCAATAGCTCGGGTAACACTGATTTAGTGGACAAATCTGCAAAAATGTGGAAAGTGGCGATCGTGGCCTAATATCAGGATTCATGGCGGCTCTCGTCTGGAGGGACTAAGGACAAACTAAAGAACTGTAGACAGGATAGCGCCCTCTGGGCCGAGAGTTGATTATCAGACTCCTAGGATATGAAGGAGAGGTGCTAACCAATCAACCGGGATCATCACTACACACGTGGCGCAGTCTGGCGTGTTCTTTACCGAACAAATTCATTCATTCATTCATTCATTCATTACTGGAGGGGGTGGGTTTCCCCATGCACCTCGACCAGTAGTTGATCTATTGTACGTCCCCCTTTGATATTCCACCAGTCGCCATACCCTTCCGGTACTGGTGCTCGCTATCAGCCCCGTTCAGCCAGAGAGCTCGGCCCCTCTACTGGAGGACTTGTTCCCTGAATTTTTCCGCCCTTAAAAATTCCACGACCTCCGCCGGGTTTGAACCCGCGTACCTTGAGTCATGAGGTGGGAACCTTAACCCTAGACAACGGAGGCCGCTTTTACCGAACAAATAGGCTTACACACGTGTCGCATAGAAAATGAGCTGTTCTGAAATACTTTTTACGATTCCATCAACCTGTAGAGTGCTTTTTACAGAAATATGAGCACATTCATATTCCATGTGACATGAGGAGTGACATTACGCAACTGGAAGGTCTCCGCTCAGTTCCTGCAACGAAAGTATGGATGTACGCGGCTGAATTCTTAACAAAAAAAAATCATGCGCATTTCCTGGGATACAACGCCATGTAGTCCAGTGAAAGTCAACCGACGTTTCGAGAAACACGTCACCTCCGTCTTCAAGGGCCGAAGATGGAGGCGACATGTTCGTCAGAAACATCAGTTGCCTTTCAAAAGGTAAACGGCGTTATAGCCCAGAACTCTTCAAAACAACCGCTGTGAGAACCTCAGATCTTGCAAAAAAAGTGACGCGTTTTTAATGCTACCTAAACGAACAGTATCTTTTGTTCAGAAAACAGTACACTAAAAGTGAAAGCATGTTAATGTTTTGTAATTTTATCGTTCTATAATAAAAATAAATTAAATCAAGTATTACCTGTCATTCCTGACTCGCAAAAAGAAATGGCTCGCATGAAAACTTAATTACTCCTACGTTCCACTGAGTTATTCCAATACCAACAGCTTCACCCAAGACTGCCTCTATTAGAGCGTATTGCTAACACTAGGCGGGTTTGAGTTTAATCCTTACTATGGAATACTGTATCACACATCTTGTCAACTTACTTCTGACGTCACAAGCATCCACTGCTAAAAAAAGCAGTCTTGTACGAACGTTTCAATTTTAACCCACTACCGGTACTGACGCCTTACGTCCAAAGTTTATACAATACTATAAAGAAAAGTATAAGGATGCAACTAAAGTAAAAGATAAAGCTATCCATGTAACAGGTCGTGAAGGTCCATAGGATTGTGAGACGTCGAGGCTCCCATTTTTTATGTAGACAATCGGCTCACAGATGACGGTAAGGTTGTCAGCCTTACGGCGCCCTTTACCTCCCAGGAAGATTCCTGGTACTCATTTATGTTAAAGGCTGAGTCGACTCCAGGGTCATAGTGCGGCTGAAAGGATTAGGTGAACTGAAAAATCCAATGACCTCATCGGGACTCGAACCCGCAACCTTCCGGCTTGTAGCATAATGCTTCAACCAACTACGTTACCGCGTGCCCCATAAGGAGGCAATTACTATCCTAAAGACGTACACATGGGTCCTGCTCGCAGGCTGGCCGACCATCACCCCACATCACATCCTATACACCTGACATCGCATTTCTACAGTCATCTGAAAGCTCTCCGATATGAAGAGGTCGGTGAAACAAGGAAGTCTGAACAGTAGCTAACCAAAGTGAAAAACTTCATGACTTCCGGGTACAGTACGGTATGGAATGTCCAATAAGAGACACCGCTCGCCTCTTGTGCGGTGTTTGCGATCGTAGATATTGTTTCAACTAGTAAGGTTGTGCGAAAGTTATGGCTTGATGGATCGGTAGGAAAGAAAATCACAAACCATCTCAGATCAAGGCAGCTAACGACAGACAAATATGCTTTAAATCAACGCTGATTAAGCAGTCCTTACATGTAATTTGCGCCCTTAACATACGGAACTGCCATAGTGGCGCGACCACAATAAACGAATATTTGGACAGCGACCGAGCTTAAAAGGCTTCCTATGACTTTACACCGATACAGTGGCGCGGCCTTGTGTAAAAAAAGCTCAAGGAATCAGTCTTGGAATATGTCGGCGTAATTTCCAGGTATTCCCCGATATATACCGCAGTGGAAAACCGCGATAACCTACAATTCTGTCTTCATCAGCTTATGACTCAACAACGTAATGCAACGTAGAGAGACTGGGCGACGACAAACAAAAACAGGTGTGGCTGCAGGCCTCTCTGTCTCAATTAAGAAGAACGAGTCGTATTTAGAAGACATCCTTGGTAGGCCTACACACACCAGCGCAGATCTACAGTGGACAGCCATTCTGGGAATACCACAGGCATACATCTTGAGAAAGATATAAACAAAGAATTCATTTGAATTTCAAATGTATTTTCCACGAAAATATCACGTGTTGAGCCTCAGGAACAATGTCTGACCCTCGTTCACGGACAATATCACTTGTGATTTAATATAATAATAATATAAATAATAATAATAATGATAATAATAATAATAATAATAATGTATGAGGTAACGTCTCTGTGCTTAATTAAGCACAACGCCATGAGGATGTACGGGGGAGTGGAGGTATAGCTCCAACATTCTTGAACTCGGACCTAGACAGAGCTGAGTGGTCGGCTTCATGGTCTTGCTGCTTTACCCCCGGGCAGTCCAGCTCGTAATTATGCATACTAAATTCCGGATCCAATAATACAATTCAATCCATTTCTCTATTTATTTGCGTGCTGAGATCAACAGCCAATGGCCAATAACAATAATACGAAGAAAATACAGTTGAACACAATGGGACCCGAACATGATCTGTCCAGAAAAATGAGGGGTGATACACACTCTAACAAACTAGTCTGTACAAACTTCACAGGCGGCACCAATTAACAATTCGTCGCCTGACATTACTTGGGTCCACAGTCTGAAAGAGATGCTTCTTTGTGGTTTAGTTTGCGATGGTGACTACATAGTATCCAACTATTGGACGTTGCCTAGAACGACTGAGGAAAACTATGAAAAGTGCAATGAGCAATGGCGTGAAAACGTCAAAACATGAAAGTCCCCCTTTCGATATCGATTTGCTTCAAGAGATCTAAAAACTGTGTTTCATATTATGACAGTCTTCCTAGACTATTTTCGGAGCCCCCCGCCGTATAAACGACGTCAAGCGTGAAAAATATAAGCTAGGTGTTTAAGCAAGCAACGTACTTGAGTGCAGGTCACAAGGTGTGGAGACGGGTGTGAGTAGCCTTCAGGAATGCAGAATGTCAAGAGTGTACATGCCTAACTGAACACATCAATTAGCATAACGTCAAATTCCCATTTATTCTAAGCAAATAATTTTAAAAAGACATACATACTGTAAACGCACCAGAGAATGACGAAAAACGCTCTCGTTGAGACCATGAGAAGGTTAAGGCCTTCGTTTTGGGGTCACAATAGCTCACACGCTTGCAGCTACGAACAAGGACAAAAACGTTTTGTGAGTCACATTAGAGGCGCTGGTCTTTCTAAATCTAGAGATACCTAGGAGAAGACCCATACGTGGGGCCAATAACAACTCTACAGCACGACAAGTAAGACCTTTCCACGTTGATTTATTATGGGCCTACCGTAAATACAGCTATGTCATACTTTCGCCCATGACGAGCAACCCGGCCTTGATAAAAGCAGTAGTTCTTTCAAAATGTCGATAAACTTACTCCAGGCTACATGGTGTAACATCCCAGAAGACAGCAGTCTGCGTTATCCTTGCTCGTCGACTCACCACGAGACATACTACATACGAGTACATTATAATCTGCGGTCACCCTCGCAACATACATTATTCTGTATTTCACAACAAACACATACAAACCAGTATTTAACATCCTCTTCCAACAACACAGAAATCCCGCAAATTCCTTCTTTCTGTCGTACGAACTCCGCCTAACAGCAGCACAACAGGTCACAAGATAACCGTTACAGAAACTTACACGAAAATTTGTAATATGTTTATGTCAAGGTTTAGGTTATGACCTATGAAAAACATAAACAAGATGCAATTTTAATAAAAAGATTTCTCGCATTCTTCGAAGTATATATTCACGTTTGGAGCATACAAAGATCTCGTATGGTCGGCTGAAGTAAGACACTCCATTTCATTGATGACTGACAATACTCAATATAACATAATAAAGCGCCCAATAAACTAGAAACTGACTGACGTCCCTGTCACGTACAGTACACTTTCCTTCGGAATTACCCTCTGGACTATGTTTTTCTGAATCTGTCTGTATCCGCTGAGGGCAATTTGGGCTGAGAGCATGAAAAAGGTCAGAGTTCTTAAATCAGGGATGAAGCTAGGTCAGCACCGTATCACTCCCACCCATAGGATTACCAGTTTTGGTTTCAGAGTGTTCTTCCCTTAAGGAAATCATCGAGAAAACGACTATCGAGAGTTATTTCCGACATCTGACGAAGGTCGAACGCTACATAACACTTAACACTTTAGTCTTATCTTCAAGGACACAAACTGCATCTATCGCTGTAAGAAAATAAGAAAGAAAGAAAGAAAGAAAGAAAGAAAGTCGTTCAAATATATAAGTATACAGAAAGTTTGGAAACCGTAGGCAATATGGGAGTTTCGACACAACTGTTACCAAATATGCTCAACAGATCTGTCCACTACTCACGCGGCTTCTCCACCACTGCGACCACAACACAGCAGAATTACTTCCACACGTTTGTCCATGTTCACTGCCGTCACTCACAACTGCGGCAAAGACACGACGTAGGCTTACAATGGCTATGTTTCCAGATTCATGGGACTCCTACAAATTAATCTGTCTTTATTCCAAAAACTTCATTAAACCCCCATCCCTTGAACGAAATGGCCTGTCGCTGAATTTTAAAGCAGACGGTACAGGGACTACAGTTTGAATGCGGAATGACGGAGGGAGTGACGATACAGACTACAAGTTGAGAGACAACAGTTACGAACAGTTCGCAGCACTGGTCTGCAATAACGCTCAAGACTAGCGGAAATCGAAAACCATATGTCCAAAGAACAGATGACAAAGCGAATACCTGAACAAGCCTGGTATGACAAGTCACAGAAAACAAGTAGAGGGTATCTGAAGAACAATGAGATGCATGATAGAAGTGAAGCGGTTGATTTATCTACAATTACTCGGTTTATTAACGACGCTTTTTCAGCTCGTGGTTAGATACGGCTGAAAGATGGGCTGATCTGTGAATGATTAACTACAGTAATTTAAGGCGTTACCTCGGCATCTGCTTGGTGGGACTACAGAAAACCACGAAACGCCTCATTCAGAACAGCTGGCCTGCCGGCCTAAATTTCAACAAAATACAATGCAGACGTACTAATCACTATACCGCGATGTTCAGTCAAGCCGGAATGCATGGAAAGAATCCGAACGGTCAAGACGATAAATAGTATTTGAATTTAGTTCAACAGACAGACAGACAGACAGGGAATTAGTCTGAGAACAAGTACAAAGAAGAAAGAGTAAGTAAGAGAACTGGAAAAAACATAACATGCAACTGCATGATTTGTTTACATTTCATCTTATATTTTTTGTGGTTCAGTTTACGACACTGCCAGTGGCCTGCTATATAGCGTTAAATGGTAGGAGGATAAAAGATGAATTAGAAAAGGCTTGGAACGAAACGCTCGTGGTCTACTTATAGGCATTATCCCCAGCATTTGCTGCAGGAATTGAGGAAAACCACGAAAAATATCAATCAGAACTGCCAGTGTTCCGGTCTCGATTCGAACCGAGCACCTCTCCAATACAAGTCCAGCGTTATCGATACACCATCTCGTTCGATTTCATCTAACATTATTATGTTGATTAAATCAAACACAAAATGCGAGATATACGAGAGACGCATGCTTTGATTCGTGGTGCAATAACTGTTTTGGAAGAACTGTTTTCTGTCGCAACGTTTTGTTTGCCAACAAATAAGAAAAACAAATTTCCTCACACCTCTCAGCAAGATTAGTGGAAGAACCAGACCTGGCTGAAAGGAAAAATAAATGCTGAAATGCCGGTAAAAACGAAGATTGACGAGAAGATATTTTAATGTAGTTTGAACATGTCCTAAATCCTGACTCTCAAGATGGTGCTCAATAGCGGCTTCAGCACATAGAATCCACATATGGAATGGGGACATGAGGTGAAGTCTGACTCTCACATCTCCGCTGCTACAGTCTCTCATTCGTAAGTGTTTCTTACTTCAGTGTTTTCCAGCAGGTGGAATGCAGACAAGCAGCAGTCCGCGGGTGAAGCCATGTCGGCATGCAAAATCCTACTTACAGTAATATTTTACATACGTCGATTTACTACAGACTATGAGTATTGGATAATCGCCGGCGCTTTTTTAGGCGCGTTAACAAAATCTGTGAAAAGCACTCGTTGGTTTCATCATGTCTACCTCTTCGTTTGTCCACATGAAAAAACTTCGCTATCACTGTTCGGGTGTTCATGGCTGTTTATAACGGGGAGCTTTACTAAAATCTGCAGATAAAATTCTATTTTGGTTAAAATTTGATAAAAATAACAAATTTTACACGAAAACTCAAATGCTTTCTTTTTCAGGACATCTCGCTGTCTCCTACTCCATTGAGGAGAGCAGAGAGTGATTACCATGGCAGCAAAGGCATTGGCATTCCATTCATTAATTTCACAGATGAACGCGCCGAGAAAGTTACACTGTACGTACATTTCCTGTCTAGTTTCGCGTATCGTTTGCCTTTAACAACTAAGCAACTTGTGTCCTTGTGCATAATTTATAACTGCGGATGTTCAATACTACCGATTATGAGAGCTCCTCAGCTTGAATAGCAATGTTTATAAACTGTAAACTTATAAATATGTTTGAACGCACCAGAATCGATTTATAAACTATTAGTTGCAGGTACAAAGTGAGGCAGACGGGGTGGGGTACCAGTCCTGTGAAAACACACAGGGAATCAGTTTATTGAGCAACTGTCCGATTTATATAAGCGACTTATTTGTGCTATAGCGCCACCCTCTTTAACTGTGGAATAAAAGAGGTAAGGTCACGGTAGTCGAGAGGTCTAAGGCATGTACTATCTTCGCTCGCTTGAAAACCGGGATCGTGGGTTCGAATCCCACTCAGGGCATGGATGTTCAGTTTGTGTGTGTGCATTTTTCTGTGTTTGTGTACAGGTAAAGGCCTTGCGACGAGCTGATCACCCGCCCAAGGAGTCCTACCGAATGTGTAAGATTTAGAAAAACCGAAGTGAACGTAGAAGTTCATGGAGGTAGACCTAGGCCCACTGGGGCTGTAGTGCCGAGGGAAAGAAAAAAATAAAATAGGTAAACATAAAGTTGTACCTGTGCTTAACTAATTAACCACTACGCCTTGAGGACGTATGGGGGAGTGGAGGTATAGAGGCACGTATTCTTGACTTCGACACTAATTGGAGATGAGTGGTCATCTTCATGCCATGGCCATTTTATCTACGAGGAAAGAGCCCCCGGTTCAAATTGGATAAGTCGCTGGGTGGGACCCTGAGCCAGTCGGGATTAAGACATGTTATTTACACCAGGAAGCATTTTTATTCTATTTTACATTCCATTCCATAATTATCAAATGTACACTTTCTCGCTCCTTTCAATCTGAAACCGTCGCCAAGTACATCCAGCTCATAAACGTTTGATACCCTTCTTCAGATTAGTTCCGCAATTTCGCTTTTATTTCTGTTCAAACGGACAGTGATATTTTAGCGACAATTCTTACGCTACATGCTCGGTTAGTATTCATTCCACCTTCATATCAAGATTCTTTTCTTAGACAAAAACTCTACGTGCAGAATTCAGCATATTTCAGAACAGTACCGAGAAGATGAGATTCGATACATGTACAAGTAAATGACACAGGCATGACGATCCTCCCTTTTTTAAAGAAAACGTGTCAACGTACGAAATTTAAAGGCAACTTGTGATGACATATTATCATGGCATGCAGAACACTGTGCTAGGTCACGCCCGACCACCAACCACAAGCACTTACAAACGCGCAACAAATTATCTTGCACGCCATTCCACATCGACATGGCCTCTCCCAGAGCGGAGTTTCATTCTGTCTCGACTATGCGGTGACAACAGTGAGGAAGTGCATAATAGGTCCAGTCGCATTGCGTCGAATCTTTTTAGGATTAAAGGTCTCGTTATACTAGTATTACTTACATAGGCTGACTCGTGTGTAAACTGGCCTTTCGGTATGCAGACTACTACTGACTGTATGTAACCTTCCGACGGTAGAATCCGAAGGCTCAACACAGCTACTAGCAGCACCCACCACTGGACGTAGTCCATCTATTTCCCATCTCTGCGGGGGCACGCGGTAGCGTAGTTGGTTCAGATACTATGCTGTAAGCCGGAAGGTCGCGGGTTCGAGTACCGATGAGGTGGATTTTTTTTCAATGTATCTAATCTCTGCAGCCGCACAATGACGTTGGGTTCGACTCATCCTCTGACAACATTACCGCCATCTGTGAGCCGAGAATCTAGAGAAAATGTGGGAGCCTCGACGTCCCACAACCCTATGGGCCTTCACGGCCTGTTAAAGGGATACCTTTACCTTTCACCCATCTCTATACTTACTGCAGTGTTATGAATGTTCATATTATTCTCACATCACGAGGTATTTACAGGTTATCCTTTTACAGGACACCTTTCCACTAAAATCGCGCATGCACTGATAATTCTGCCCGCCTAATGTACTAATGTCCAGCACCAAATCTCGTAAACTGGCATTTACCACGTTCTGCAACCGGTAACGAACATTCCTTTATCTTCCATTCAAACGACGTTGGTGGATAATTCTTTTACCTGTAACAAAGAGAAAATAACATTAATATTAATTAATTACAGTGACAACAATGGAAAAGATATTCATTTTCGGTACAGGTATAACAAAAATGAGTAAAAGGTAACTGTCCCTGTACTTTTTGCATGGGAAACCGAAGCACTTGGAGAAAACCTGCCCCAGCGCCAATTTGTCCACCACAAATCCCACTTGACCAGACCCGGGATCGAACTCGGGCCGCCGCGGTGGGAAGCCAGCGACTAACCGCTTGAGCTATGGCACGGCCATGTCCCTGTACTTAATGACGTAATGAAGATGCTGCAGTCTTAACCACAAGTTAATTCCAACCATGGAGGAACGTTACACCATTACGCCTATTCTAATCCTTATGTTTTACGCGACAGCCTGGACAGCTCAGTCGGTACAGTGGGGTTAGATTCCTGGCCGGGGCAAGAGATTTTTTCTTTACCCCACAGCGACTAGACCAGCTCTGGGGCCTACCCAGCCCTACATCCGATGGGTATCGGATGTACTTTTCCTGGCGGTAACGCGGACTTCCACTCTCCCATACGTACTGATGGCGTGATACTGAGCACAGCGTTTTCGCGGCTGCAGATTAATATGTTAACGTCGACTTTCGGGACTAGACTGCGTTGAATGTTGAGAAAGTTTTCTGACGTAATGGCAAACCTTGCAGTCGCCATCTGCAGGGCTAGCCCTAAAGATGAGTTGGCGTTGAATGCTGAGGTAACTGCAACCCCTCAACATTCCAGGCAGCTTAGTCCCAAAGGCCGAAGCGGCGTAAAACACCGTTACTTCACAAAGCCAGTCGCGACTAGTATACCGCAAACGCAAAACATGGGTTAGTTCTAAAACCTGCAGAATTAATGAGTTAACTCTGGTCACAGGCCACAATCATGCAAGTTAATCTGTTCCTAATGTTGCTAAGTGATTTTATTCCGGTAAGAAGTCATTAAATGATGTACCACGAACGTTGTGGTCGAATGGTTAGCACTCCTGTACCTTATTCCAAAAGTCTTGAGATCAAATCTCGGATTGGAAACCGGCTACTCTAACCCAGGCTATCCTCAATTCAGGGGAAATGCAGGAAGTGTACATCAAATTAGGCCACGACCACTTCCTCCCTGATAATTTCCAATTCATGAAAAAGTTAAATAGTTCCCTTCAGTGAGTGAGTAAAAACAACACAGCTGGCCACAAACACACATAGGACAACATTAAAGAACACGCTTCTCGAGAACGACAAGGTGACACACATTCGACCCCAGTCAAAAGAAATAATAAGATGTACGACACGAACCAGCTTGGTTTACGAATTCCAATTAATAAACCAACTATAAATATTTTAAAGTATTGGAACAGCCGCTGTAGTTGTAAAGACTTAAGATTTTACAGCCAATTGTATATTATTTATATTGTAGTATGTATATATTTTAGCTTTTAGAACATGTACTGTAATAGTGGCTTATAACTGTACTGATGTAAAGGTGTCCTTCTGAACACGGTCTCTGAAGACCGAAAAATGTAATGGCATTAATAATTATTTATAAATAATAATAAATAAATATTCATTTAAATTGTAATTGAAATAAGAAAATCTTAACCAGTCACACTGAACGGAACTATTTAACTTTTTCATAATATTAGTGTGACGGACCAGAATGAAACAAATTAAATTCCAATTCATTGGTAACTAATCTTATCGATAGACGCTGTATACTGTTACTGAAAGGGTTGTTAAATAAATCACTCACTGAGCTGAGCACTTCTTGAGAAGCGGCCTATTGTGCAGCTACTCATGAACTTTCCAGCAGTTACGGAACCAGAAGGTTCATTACCTTGTTCACAAGAGTCTTCCACTGGTCCCTATCGCGAGCCAGATCAGTCCAATCCATACCATCCCATCCTGTTTCTCTAAGATCCATTTTAATATTGTCCACCCACCTACGCCTTGGTTTCCCAGTGGTCTCTCCAAATAAATCACAAATGCATAAATAAATAAAAATATAAGATTCTGACATGAACATCAGTGTTACCGACGTGCAGGTTAATATCAAGTAGCATTCCTATATTAAAAACTTATGGAATTCTTGGGTTACAGTATTCCCAAACAAGTCCGAAACTAATACCAAATGTAAGAATTGAAGTGACAAGTACGCGACAAAGATGCCAACCAATGGGCTACAAGGCAAGGTGTAATGAAATTTACTCCAATTATTCGCACTTCCAGTAACAAGATTAGTGTTTCATTATGCTGTATGCAGGGCGAGTCTACATTGATCTCTCTCATCTGCAAGCCAGAAAGTTACAGCGAGCAACAGGCACACAAGGCTCGAGAGATGCCAGATTCAGCCTGTACTGTGCAAAGTTAGGTTCGCGGGTTGCATGTAATTAGCAAAGGATTCAATGCTGATTTTCAATCTAAATCAATGCGTTGCGTTGAGATCGACTTAACGAAGGCACCTACTGTAACTGGTTCGGACATATATATGATATAAAAAGAGTTCCGGTAACAAAGCTACAATTTGATGGCAATCGATAAGAAAGCTTTGTGGCTCCAAAACATCTTACCTCGTCCCCTTTGTATTACCATATTATGAGATCTCATATACAAATGAAGTACATGGTGCGAAGTCTTAATTAAAGACCTGATAACAGATCGAGACATTCTACAAGGTTCAATATTAAGTTCCTAACAGCCAGTCACTGGACCAATTGCGATGAAGTCTAATCAAGACTACCTGTCAGTACTTTTGACAGCATAATACATAGTTATATGTTAAAGTAGGCCCCCTCCCTCTATATATATATATGCCCAGTGGAAATGGGGGAGCAACGGCAGGGCAGGGTCCAAAGACACAGAAAAATACACCGTAGCTCCAGAAATTTCCTGGGAAAGGTCAATTTTCTTAACACACAACAGCAAACTACTATTATACGTACGGCACAGTTAAATGGAATACCTAAACATATGCATCTCTCAGATTTAGTACTGAATGGTTTCATTTCCGTTGTAAGTATAGATTTCAGTAAAATACAACTTTTACTCTAAATAATTAAAAAGGCAGTTAAAATGTAACATGCTTCAGCGGTTTTAATTTGCCAGCATCGGACCTTTATATTTTAAATCTGGACAGGAAGCTCTGTATCGCCTTTATTATAAACCCATGACACATGCTCATAAAACAGTAATAAATATTAGATATGAGTGACTGTTAAAAGTATAAACATTTGGACAAGTGAGGGGAACTTTTAAAAGAAAATCGCCTGGGAGGAATTTCGTATAAATAATTAATGAGTAAAAGTAAGTAAAAGTAAAGGTATTCCTGTAACAGGCCGTGGAGGTCCATAGGGTTGTGAAATGTTGAGGTTCCCACATTTTCTAGACAATCGGCTCATAGATGGCGGCAAGGTTGTAAGCCCTACGCGCCGGTCGCCCTTTACCCCCAAGAATATTTCAAGAATATTCCTGGTACACATTTCTGTTAGAGGCTGAGTCGACCCCAGGGCCATAGTGCGGCTGGAAGGATTGGGCAAATTGGAAAAAAAATCCAATGATCTTATCGAGACTTGAACCCGCAACTTTCCGGCTTGTAGCACAGTGCCTCAACCAACTACGCTACCGCGTGCATCCAATTATTAATGAGTAATAATAGTAATAATGATAACTGTATGTAAATATGTTACAAATATAAACTGTATGAATAAATTGTTTTATAAAGAAAACGAAAAGGTTTTGCTGTACTCGTATAAAGGAAAACAATTTATTATAAACTCTTTTTATAGAGGAAAATAATTTGTATGTTTATAAAGCAAAAACAATTCATTTCATACAATTTTTATTGTAATACAATAAATACATTTGTTATTTATTATTAATTTTACAGGAAACGCCTCACAAGACTTATTTTTTCATAAGAATTCCCAGCACCTGCTCGAATATTTACACCTTTAACAATTACCCATAAATAAAACTTATTTTGTGTCTTTTACATGCATGTATCATACGTTTACAAAAGAGCACCCGTATAGCCTCCTCTTTACATTCAATGTATAGTCGCGGTGCAAGGGCCAAGAAGGCCCACCCCTTATACAAGGTCTGACGATGGCAAATTAAAATCGCCGAAACATGTAACCTTTGAAACTTATTTACATACACACACATCTCTTCCCACAGATTATAATTAAGACTTGTTCCTAAAAATTCTCGAACATTCACGGTTCATAATTTAGATAAGGGCATATTCACGCTCTGCCGATCAGTTTACATAGATGTATTTGCCTTCACACATTGCAGGACGAATTGATTCATGTGACCAACAAGCTCTGAGGTCATGTGGCAGCTGTAACTGCAATTTGTTTTAATTAGTTCCCAGTTCACAGTAGGCTGGAACACAGAAGAAATGTCACTGAAGCAGCAAATGGTTGTGAAACGGGTCTAACGCACATCGCTTTCCCTATGACGTGCATGCAGTTTGACGCTGAAGTAGCGTTCACATTCTTCTAGTCACTTAGATATAAGAAATTTCCATTAAAGCCGGATGATTAGCATATCAGTACCCACCACGCAACGCTAGGGCAGTACTTTAAGACACGATAAAACTGAAGACGTGTTGCACGACAGCGATTATGCATTCTGTCCAATACAGCCTCACAGCCTCAATGGTTTGCTAATTAAAACATACAGCAAGAAACGTACAAAATCTTAACCTTCTATCAAAAATGCACTCCTCTATGGCCATGAACTACTTCAGCGACGGTTCTAGCCCTTAACCTTTTAAAGAATGATCAAAGTCAATGTCAAAGTTATGTTACGACCGAAGGCCAACCCGGCCAGTCTGTCTTGTTATCAAGCCCCATCTGGGGCCTAAGACCTAACTTCTGTTACTGTCAGACAGTTTCGGGTTTCTTGATGCGGGGCACCCTCTCTGAAGAGGACGAGTTTGTCGAGTACAACTGCTCCAGACTCCCCCAACCTGGATGGCCAGGACCCCGTATTTATACTACCCAGGAATAGGGTGGTCCAGGTATACCCCCATGCACTGGGTTCCCTTTTCGTCGCCTCTTACGACTTGCAGGGCTGCGATGGAAGTATTAGAACCATCCTCCACACGGGCTAGGCTCTTAAAGAATTAATTTCTTGTAAACAATATCCAAAAAATTTGTTCCCATCTCACAGGAAACACATTCTGCCTCCGCAACAAAGACAAAACTGTTAATGCTGTTTATGGACATAATCCCACTCTTTGCTGTGGGCATAATGTACAGTTTTAGTACGTTAAAATATATGGTACATACAGAACCACTTGGCCTTGAAGGGTTAAATGGAAATATATGGTCCCACGTATGTATGCAAATACATCTTTTCTGATAGAAATATTCCGTGACAACATACCGTATTTACGCATGTATAGGCCGCGTGCGTGTATAGGCCGCAGCACAATTTTCAGACAGAGATTATAGGAAAAATAATTTTCTTGGAATATTATTTCAGGAGTATTACACCCTGTATTACTGATTATGAATATAATTTTTTTAAATGAAGTGTGATTTCGAATATTTCGAATATAAGCCGCACCCCAGTTTTCCTCTTGAATTTTTGCCAAAAAAATGTGCGGCCTATACATGCGTAAATACGGTAATTTCGAAACAAAAAAAAAATACATCGACTGAAAATGTACAACGAAGCACCACGACTTACCCTCAATACGTAACTGGTCAAGGCATGAATCCAAAATCTGTTACAAGTACGGAAATCTAACCCATTCCGACGGTTTGTTATGGACCAGCTCATTTGGCCTCTCCATCCAGTCTTCCCCTCAACTTATACAGCATCCAGTGTCGAAACAGACCACAGATATTGTAGTACGGACTGTTCCTGCAAATGGGACCACCCATGCGAAGCGAAATTTACGGGGGTGTGGTGACCTTGATCGGACAATATAGCTGCTCTCTATTAGTATTATGCAAGTCTAAAAAGCAATAGAAGATCCCGGAAATAAACGGCAATACATGCACACTACGTGTGTGCCACTGTGTGACAGAGTGAGCTTTGTTCACAGCCGGAATGGCAGCTAAAGTGTCGTCAGTGTAAAACTGACTTTATCCATGATTCACTCAACGTAACCAAGGACTGAAAACGTTTTTACACAATCATACTAATCTCCCAATCCCCCAAAAATGTGCTCAAGGCGTTCTTCATCAGAGCTTCTCCTGTTTATCGCCCATAGAAATCAGCTGTGCTCGTATGGATCCATATACTTCACAAGCAAAAGCACTGCGTAGGTACCTTACACATTATAAATTTTGGTTTCGGAATATCCGGATACCAAAAAGTCTTGGATCGAAAACAGCTGATAGACTCTTACACGTACTATCACCACAAACTGATCCCAACACATCCACGACAGAGCTCTGTAACTTGTATCTCGATTAATCTCCCATCTACCTTTCCTTAAGATTTTCAAATCATATTTTTATGCGTTTTGCCTTTCGTCTATATGTGCTACAGTTTCCAAGTACAGTCCTAACAATAACAGCCTTTGAACCTCTTCGTGGCGTTTCTTACTCCATTTCCCGTCTGATCATCTCTCAGATCCACACATTTCATCACTTTGTTCTTAATCACAGGCCTTAATACGAAAGGTGAGGCGTCTCTCAACTGAAAACGGATTTTTTCAGTCAACACGTTTCAGAATGACATGCAAACAAATGTTTGTGTAAGTGTGAGAAAAATTAACGTCATATAGCTTCTTTCTTACGACAAGTTCGAGTTTTAATTGTCTGTCATATTTCAAGTAGCTCTCAACTGGACTGAATAATGTCAAAAACAGCTCACGCACGGGTAGGAGGAAATATACCGTTTTTGTGCCTCTGGGGATACTGCACTAGTATGACACGGTTCATACTTCAAATAATATGGCGCACACATCCATCAGGCATAATTTCAACATATTCTCAACACAAGAAGAGACAATTAGTCACAAGTTTTGACATTAAAGTAGGCCGTGCTATTATAATATCTTAGGTGTAAATCTGAACTGGGCTCCTGGATTACAGTAAATATTTTTTAATTTATTATAAATGATCTGCAGAGTCTGCAATAAATGTATATGTTCAATTAGTGCTGGCTCGAGAACGATTTATGCCCAGTGGCAGAACTCATATATTCGTTTTTCTTGTTCACTTAGGTATCACTGTAATGCTTGTATTGGGGTTTTACTCAGGTCTGTCCGGCAGTGTCAGGACGGTGTATCTTTTCAGTCTATATATAATTTCACTATTGTCTAGTAGGTTTACTGTTAGTGCGTTAGTATGGTCTGCTAATTTTCTTAAGTATTTGGCTCTCCACTATTTTATTTCAATGAGCACTGTGTTCATTTGGAGATCTTGATGGGTCCTGTGGCTGTTTATGTACCAAGGTGCATTCAGAATAGATCGGAGAGTCTTAGACTCGAAGCGCTGGAAGATTTCGATGCTGGAATTGGAGGCTGTTCCCACAGTTGAATGCCATTAAGTCAAGGTGGGTTTCAGTATTTCTTTGTATAGAAGTTTGCTTTCTATTGATAGCGCTGATCTTCCATCAAGCAGGTGCATTTGTTTCGCTTTTAGGTTGAGCTGTTTTCTTTTGATTTTGATGTACTTTGCGCATGTCAGTCTTCTATCAAGATGCATGCCCAGGTATTTCACTTCGTTTTCTTTTTGCGTCCAACTCCCAACCTGAAAGACCAGGTCTCTGTATTTATGTCTAAAAGCGCGTCCACATTACTCGTGCTCGTGTGACTCGCTATGCTCGCGAGTAATGTGGACGATATGACAAGTCACGAGACAAGCAAATTAAAAATTATAACCAATAAATTAAAATACGACTACAGCCTATACACACTACGAATAAATATAGGGATCCTCACGCGCCGAAGCCTGGCGAGCAACTGAAGTGGTGTGGACGATGATTTACGAGCACGAGTAATGTGGACGAGCCTTTAGACTTGCAGGACTATGGTGGAGGTATTATAACCCGCCAGGGAACTATCCACTACCGCCAGAACAATCCTTGCGTGCCTACTACGGCCAAATTCTATTTAGGCAAATGTTCAAAGCTAAGGAATACATTTTGCAGAACTGTAGATGACGCTATAGTATTCGTTATGTCAAGATAACACACAGAACTTTACTTTAATTTCCGGTACCATATTCTCAAGAAACAATTCTGGATGTTCAGATGCATGCATATGTCTACCGCCATGTTTCGTTCATAATCTATGTTCATGTGTTCACACTAATTAAAATAAAATAGCTAACCTACTCATTTGCCAAAGTATCCACTCATAATACGATACCGATATATTCAACAGATGACATCAAGAGTGCTCCACTGGAAGGCGGTGGCTCGATGCCACACCGACCGCTGGCAGGACTTCGAAACAATTTCTGCTAAGCTTCTACCTGCCCCACCCAGCCGCCTGAAAACATATGGTGCGTTAGATGCACATTATATTTTTACAATGCTAGTATGTTACTAAACCGTGTGACTAGTCACACAATTACCAACTCCCTTTTCCCTCTATGTGGGAATACAAACACTGGAAACAGCTACACAGAGATAGCAATCATATAAAAGTGATTTCTGGAAACGATCATTAGATGGAATGGTGCACCTCCTGGCTAAAAGATGACCCAGCCATACTATAACACACTCCAAAATCATCAGCATTCAAGGTATTTGCCTGGGTATTGTGTGACCATGTGTCAGTATTTATTTTGTTATAAAATTATATGCTGTGGTTATTAAAGATCTAACGCCAATATAGTTCACCGCAATGGTAAAAACACACAGGTAGGTACTGTTTACTATCGACAATCAGACAAGGGTAGATGAAAGTGGAGACAAAACCACCAATCCACCGAGATTTTTCTGGCCAAAACAATAAACAATGCTAAACCTAGAACTCCCGTCACTTTCGGAAACGTTCAAAATGACATCTCATGTACTTGGAAGCAAGGAGCCATCAGAACTAGTAACACATAAGATGCATTTCACAATCCTGACGTTTCTTCTCACTGTCGAAAATAAAACAATAGATAAAAAAGTGAAAGCATTCCCATGCATACACCTTTTCAACTGTATCTTCAGATCACAGAAACCCCGATTGGGCTATTCAGCGTTCTGTACGCTATCGGATTTAAATACGAGTACAGAAAGTAGGAATATGTCAGTAATTATCAAATATACGTGCTATTCCGCAGACTGAGTTAGAAATGAGATTTTTATAGATTAATTCTACGTT
Source organism: Cryptotermes secundus (assembly GCF_002891405.2). Taxonomy (NCBI): domain Eukaryota; kingdom Metazoa; phylum Arthropoda; class Insecta; order Blattodea; family Kalotermitidae; genus Cryptotermes; species Cryptotermes secundus. The sequence continues at coordinate 133,134 of NW_019738888.1, forward strand.
AAGTAGTTCCACCGACGCGTCTTCAGGATTCGGGACGTGATGGCTTCCAGTCACGGAGGGTTGCTGCGGATATATGGAACAATCTGTAGCTGACAGCTGAAGAAAGGTAGTCCTAGAGCTTTGGGATTGGACGACAGGCGACACATTCTCTCTCTCTCACACACACACACGCACACAATTACGAAATATTACGCAGGGTCTCGGGCTCGGCAACGTTCTTTTGGCTCAAGAACGGAAATGGGGTATGCGATTAAATATCAATCCCGCATAGGCCAGGTGCAATGAGTAATAGTAGTAAGAGTAGCAGCAGAGAGAGAGAGTACATGAGGTCAGGAGGGACACGGAACCAGCAGAAGACTAGGCAACTTTCTGAGAAAGGAATGCCAGTCATCGCTTAGCGACATGGTTTCTCGTGCATAAGGGAATTAGATCAACATTTCAGTGGGTACGGCTGTTTGTGATAGCATATCATTTGCTTGCAAGACAAAGAGGTTGTTCATATGACATTACCATTCTGAACGTGTATGCTGAGTACAAACGAAATTATGAAAATAATACATTTAAGGGGAACTAGGGCGTATATTAAAGACTCCATAAGTGCAAGAAAATTCTGTTAGAAGAATTTAATTATTGCAAACTTAGGTAGCTCAGTAGCAGAAGGATGACATGTACATTATTACATCATAAGGTTACGATGTTCCTTACGCCTTTCAGCGATTTTTGACTGCAAAATCTGAGTTTTCTCTTATCTTCCTTAAACAATTATCAGAACAAGACATATGTCACACGAAAGCTAGTTTTACGAAACGAAACGTGGAACATTACAGCCAATGCTTATTCAACGAATGTTTTAGGGACATCTAGTGAAATGCTATAACGTACAGCTTTAACTCGCGATGCTATGCTGGGGAGACATGATGTGCGTCAGCGTTGAGTATAAACTATGATTATTACGGTTAAATGACGCTAAGTGCATAATAAAAAATCTTTCAGCTCAAATGTACGACTGACATACCGCCGTAGTCTATATATACGAGAAACAGAACAATAATGGCATAATCATAATGATATTTGGCGAAGATGTTCAGGGTGAAATTGTCGCTACACAGTAACAAGTTTGTTCGTCTCCAGGATGATTTCTTTCTGCCGCCAATCTCTAAGTTGTGTGAAAATCCAGAAATTGAAATGAGTTCCCGAAGTACGTGCTATGCAAGAACTGACTTGCACATTACTGGGTTTTCGGACATTTCCCATCGTCCGGTATTAACATAATATACTAAAGAACGGAATGCCCCGGAAACAGATGTAGTTTCCGGAATACTGTGTTCTTTAGAAATACAAGAAGATGGACGAAGAAATCCAGCAATCCCGAGTGTTACATACCGTCGCCTGAACCCTTCAGTTAGACCGCAATGTGCTACAGACCTGACAACTGTGCATTATACTGCTTCCACAACTGCTCTATTTTCTTGGGCAAAATTACACGTAGCATCGTATAAAGAAGCAACTGAGCCATGTCATTTAATAACCTCAAATATTTTCCCTGATTTCTGACTTAAATTCATGGTAGCCTACTGAAGATGAATTTCTTAAATAGGGCATGCACTACAATAATAAAGTACTGTTATATTTTAGCGTCCTGTTGCACTGATTTAAGTCCATGATTTATTTTATCCGTCTTCTAGTGCATACATTTATTTATCCCCTCTTTTCACTCTCACTACATGTTTCGGCACCAATGTGCCATCTTCAGGTGCTGATCCAATCCACGACAAACTAATTCATTGCATGCATTAGTATGTAAAGACAAGGCATGCAATGAATTAGTTTGTCGTGGATTGGATCAGCACCTGAAGATGGCACATTGGTGCCGAAACATGTAGTGAGAGTGAAAGGAGGGGATAAATAAATGTATGCACTAGAAGACGGACAAAATAAATCATGGAATAAAGTACTGTACAGCGCACCTTCACCAACCGCGTTTCGGCCGATCGCGGAATTAAAATATCCGCGGTTTTCACTTGTATTGTATTGATAATTGCGGTATTTGGTTTCATGAGGTTTTTAATTAGCGTAAACACGGAAAAACTGATGGCGCAGGAAGAGAAAGAGCACAACCGCCGTCACGTCAACTTATTAATTTAATGTCTCCCAAAAGAGATGTAATTTAAACCTGTAATTTCATTGTAAGATTTGAGGCTTTCACGGCGGTGACTATGAAGAAAGCAGTCTTCTGGGATTTGGCACCGTGTATATGTGGTGTTAACCGACGTTTCGGTGCCAAATCCCAGAAGACTGCTTTCTTCTGTAATTTCATTCTTTTGATTAGTAGATTACTTGGACATGTTACTAGACCTACGATTTTTTGTTTATTTCTTTAATGAAGGAACAAATAACTCTGGCTATGAAGAACGTTAGCAGACTCCGAGATTCCTCTAACAATCACGTACCCAATAGACACTAGTCTACAGCAGAATTTTTCAGGAATGTGATCCCAGCAAGTGGCGAGAAATTGCTCCATGGTTCAGAATCTTGAGAAGCTAACAACACCCAGCTGGTCCATAAATTTCCCGCCTTTTATGGAGGGAGAAAGTTCAATACGATATTAGCAAGAGTCTGGCACTAGTTACTATCTCGAGTTAAGACTAATCCAGTCCACAATCTCACATCCAATTTCTTTAAGACCCAGTTAAAGTTATCCCACCAACTACGTATCGGTTCTCCAATTGCTCTTTTCCCTTCGGGGCGTCCGATAAGTAAAGTGCTGTGGTGATATATTTCGTCTAAAAAATAGAATCAGTGTGGAGTGTGGCTATGGATACAGTGAAACCAATACAAGCCAATATTTTGATGAATGTTTTTGTATTTCCAACGAAATTTTAATGTAATCATTTGTGATTATAACAGTAATTTGTTCAAATCTGAACTTCACTCACAAATCGCGAAATTAATAAGCCAGTGAAGTACGCACATGCACATTAATAGCTAGATATCAATTCATTCAGTTTCTCGATGTGTACGCATTCTTCATTCAATCAACTTTTGTGATGAAGCCAAGAACAATGAAACTCGGCCTGACAGGACTGTAAACTCATGGCCTACTTTATAGTTCTAGTCCACTGTTCGCTCAAGTGACTAAGAAAAGTCACTGAAACCACGACACAAGCAGGTCCGTCACAGGGATTCGAAAAAGATAATCCAAAATGGGCGCCAGAAGTGTAACTACTGAGCCAACGTGAGACATATGGGCTTACGTCGAGTGAAGAAACTGATGCCTTGTGTGGTTACTGACTAAAGAAATTTCCTTGAACGCCAGGTAATCCCTGGAATAGAGTCCTCATTCAGGAATTTATATTTACGTATCTAATTACAAAATTCTCCGTTATTATAGAGCCCAGAAGTTCACAACTGCATCGCAAAAGTCCCATACTGGATACAATCGTGATTAAGGTCAATTCAGCTCACATCTTCAAAACTCACTTCTCCAGTTTCTGAATATATCCCTCCCATCTGAAGAGATGACTCCCGGAGACATGAGACAATAAAATAGGGCTATGAGTCCCGCGGAACTTGAAACAAAGAATGCCTGTGTCAGCGAGGGCCAGCAGCAATTTACACGCAAGCCAGCCCGTGTACATTGCAGTCTTCCAGATGATGTGGTTATCAATGTTTCGATAGAACCCACTGTCTCAGTCTTCATGTAGAAAATTGCTTTCGTCTAAAATGTGATGCCGTGTACTGGGGGTTGACAAAAGAATGGAAACTCCAAGAAACTGAGGAACAGAATTTGTGTTGGATACATTGATAGAACTTCAGTTAGCAACATTGAATGTTCTTCTTCCGTTTGTTTGCATTCTGTAGTGCTCGAGAAGTGCATTAGTGACTGTGCTGAATGAAAGCCCGTGTGAAAGAATAGGAAAACGGGAGACTTGTCCGATTTCGAAAGAGAACAGATCGTTGGTGGGCGTTTTGCTGGAGCATTTGTGACTGAAACTGCCACATTATTGGGTGTGTCGAGAGTAGCAGTTTCTAAGGCTATGCTGGCATACACGAATCATGGGACGACAACATCAGAGAAGAGGAACAGTGGGCGGAAATCAACACTGGCAGAAAGAGATCATCGTACATTGAGAGGGATTGTTTAAAAAAAATCACAGAACTACTACAGCACATGTAATAGCAGAACTGAATATCTTTCTTCAATACGTTTCTACAAAAACTGTCAGACGTGAACTTCATAAATCCAACATCTACGGTAGGGCTGCAACTGCTAAAACTCTGATGATTGAAGTAATGCTCAGATGCGTAAACGACGACGTCACGACCATAAAACCCGGACATCAGACAACTGGAAACGTGGGCGTGATATGGTCAGTCGCCCTTCACGCTGTTCCTTACAGCAGGAAGAATTTACGTTTGGAGAACTCCCAAGGAAGCCTACAACCCGGACTGACTGGTTCCAACAGTGAAACACGAGGCAGGTTCTGTGATGGTTTAGGTAGCAATATCGTGGTTCAATATTCTTCTGGTCCCATTATTACCCTTCATGACCGAATCACTACAAGGGAGTACGTGGACAGGTTGAGTAATCAGGTGCATCCCAAGATACAGATGTTATTTCCGAACAACGATGTACATTTCCAAGACGATAATGCCCGCATCCACACAGCTGGAACTGTTCAGTCATGGTTTGAAGAGCATGAAGGCGGACTTCAACATCTTCCCTGGCCAGTAAAATCATCAGATCTCAACATTACTGAATCACTCGGGGTAGTTTTGGAGACTGGAGTGAGGAACAGGTTCCCACCTCCAACATCTCTAAATCAACTTGAAGATGTTCTTCAAGAAGAATGGTATAAAATTCAGCTACGGACTGTTCAAAGCTTGTACGAATCTATTCCAAGTAGGACTGTGGCTGTATTGAAAGCAAAAGGTGGCCCAATACCGTATTAATAAATAAATGTCTAATATCTGTATTGTTTCCATTATTTTGTTCAGTCCCTGCATATAAACAACAGTTCACTGTCTCCATCTTCTGGATAGATGGAGGCTGTACGCTCCTCCGAAATAATGACCAGACCACATGGCGTCACACCCCACAAAACAGCACAATTCTATATTTATATCGTGAAAATGGAGACAATCAGTTCCTACGAAACGCTGGGAACCATCTGTCAGACTACAAGGTGCCATAAACTAGAAAACTACAATCTAAACTTCTACTGCCGCGAAGACTTCTGATCTCATATAAAAACGTTTAAATGTCCGAAGTAGGCGCTTCACATGGCGTTTTCCATCCTTGTTGGATCAGCCACACTGCTGTAACAATTGAACTCTGATGATCCTGGTTCATGTTTTGTGACACAGTGAAATGCATACATGACAGATAGTATATTAATCCAGTCCCGACGGAACAGTCATCTTATTTGCACTAACGTGTAGTTCTAGTCTGAAATACGGACACGTTACAGGGAACGCCACACAAAACGATTCTAAATTTATGGCTATTATTTATCTTATCATACGAAACAGACCGCCAGAATTATCTGTACTTCACATTTATAGCGGTGATTACATACACGGCGCATTCCTCTCTCCCGCTTATCTAGATCAGCCAACGAGCTAAGTACAAGACGGACGACGTTTCTTCCAGACGACATGTCGAAAATTGATACCATAGGCGCAATAATACAACGTGCGTCTCACAGACATTTCATGGGGGAAAAAATCCCTGAGCGACGTATGTTGGTTGCCACGTCTTCACCACTCCTGGTTTACTGACGAACCCTTTCAGTAACTCAGACCATACAGCACCGAGTGGCAGGGTGACTCATATTGAATCAGAAAGGATACGAAAGGAAGTGGTCTTCAGCTAATTTCAGGTATTACCAATCAGGCCATCAACTCTTCCTTCCACATCCCTTCCGATTTATCATTCATCTATCATCCAACCATTCGGCACTATATTATCTAGCTACTGAAAGCGTCGTTAAATAAACAACAAAACAGACAGAAAATAAGAATCCTGCTTCGTATTCAGGGGGTCATAAGTACAAATCTCGCCCCCAACACCAGCTAGCTATCTGCTATTCCCCAGTTCCTCCAGGCAAGTTCCAGAGTAGCATCTTTAATTAATTAACAGCCACTTCCTTCCATACCCAGTCCAATTAATTACTCACCAATCATTCTACTAATTATTTATAGCCCTACAGCCCTTTGTTGGACCTTTGCCGCTCTTTCAGTTTCTTGACCTATACACAGTCGGTAGGCCTCCATGGACGGGGGATCAGACCGTCGCAAGGCCGCGACCTAATACAAACACAGATTAAAAGCACAGACATCAACAGCTTGGGTGGGATTCGAACCCACGATCTCAGTGTTGAGCGAGAAGTGACAGTTCATGCCTTACACCGTGCGGTCACTGTGAGCGGCCCAATCATCTTACTACTACACATTATCTGAGCTACAGCCATACGCCTATAGGAAAAGGTCAAACAGACATGTACAGGTAAATACGCTACATTTTACTATCGGCAGACTACTACAGCCATGTGACATTGTGAGGATGAGGAAGTTGGTGCAGAATTGGTAAGAACAATACTATCGTATCTTCCACGCTACCAAAAACATGAAACATTACGTACTCTGGGAGTTTCAGGGCTCTAGCATGGCAATAGATAAGTGTTCTAACACAATTCTACTGCCACGGGCATAATTACACTTCGATAGAAATCTAACCGCTGAAGTTCCCTGTCGTGGAGTGACTTTTAACCAAAACGGAGGCTTCTAAATTTAAAACCTTTGAAGGCGATCTAACAGCGACACTCATGCCTTTACGTGAGAAACAGTTCCTGGACTGTGTGGGGCAGACTCTCGCCTCCAGAACCAGAGGGGTACATCCTTCCACGAAAGGGCGCCGCCCACCTTTGGCTCAATGCTACAGAAGTGTGCACATCGTGCCAAACCGTGGGCTTATTCAAATATGGTCCACAGAGATTGTTCGTTAGCGTATCTCCATCAACGACGCTTATTAACTAACAAGCTAACTCAATGAAGCACAGCCCTACTTGAACAGCGGAGTCGTCCAGCCGGTCAAGATATTCCCTCAAATATAACCACCGATCTTTAGCCTGAAATAACCCCATAACCGGGTCCTTGAGAAGCCGCCAGTCGCTCACATATACCATAACCTGGGCCATCTGAATCCAATCAACAACTTTACAGCCTATTTAAGATACACTGTAACTGTATCCTCCCATATAGGACTAGATTTCCGAAGTAGCCTCTTCTTTTCAGATTTTGTGACTAAAATTTTGTATGCATTTTTTACTGTACCAGAATATTGTTCGATCACATGTACTAGGAAGACGGAATCACAGGGGTCAAATGCTTATTGACTTTTGTGAACGAAATGGACTGATTGTCACAAACACTTGGTTCAAGAAGCCAAAGAGAAGAATTTACATATGAAAGGCACCTGGGGATTGGAGGAGGCATCAGCTTGACTACATCCTTGTGAAACATCGATTCAGAAACAGTGTGAAGGATGTGAAGACGATGCCTGGGGCAGATATTGACTCTGACCACAACTTACTGGTTGCCAAGTTCCGAACCAGGTTGAAGAAAATTATAAGATTTCAAAAGCGCAGACCTAGATGGGATTTGGAGAAGTTAATGCTCAAAGACAAAGCGTGCAGGAGACCCTAGAAGAGATACTCGGTGCAATTGAAGGTGAAAGCGGAAATGCTGAAGTGCAGTGGAACAATATAAAAGAATGCATGTTAGATACCATCAGTGATTTGGTTGGTAAAGTTGAGAAGATAGCAAGAAAACCATGGGTTACACAGGAGATGATGAGTAAAATGGAGGAGCGAAGGAAATGGAAGAATGTCAACAATGAAGAAGGCAGGAGGAAATACAGGAGACTGAGGAATGAATTGAAAAGAGCCACGGACAGGGCCAAAAAGGAATATCTTGAGAAGATATGTAATGAGATTATGGAATTTCAAAGAACAGGCCGTTATGATTTGATGTACATGAAGACAAAAGAACTAGGATGGAAAGAGAATCATGGGATTCAAAATGTTGGCATCGAAGACTCCCAGGGGAATAGAATAGTAGATCAGAGGCAAGTGCTGAAAATTTGGGAAAATTATATTTCAGAACTATATGATCGACCTAATCGGCCAGAAACCTTAGAAGTTGAACCGGAAGAAGAAGTAGATACAGACGAGAAAGGACCATATATTTTACAAAGTGAGGTGGAAAAAGCTATCAAGGAAATGAGGAAGGGAAAGGCTACAGGAGATGAAGATGTACCTGGAGACGTGCACAAGTTACTGGGAGAAGGTGGTTTGAAAACACTGACAAAACTAATGAACACCATATATGAAAGTGGAGAGTGGCCCAAGGACTTTACAGAAGTTACAATGATTGCCTTAAAGAAAAAGACAAAAGCTACAAAATGCAGCGACCATCGCACAATAAGTCTTATTGCACATACAGCAAAGATAATAGCAAAGATACTTAAAAGAAGAATTGAAAGGAAAATAGAGGATGTACTTGGAGAAGATCAGTTTGGATTTAGAAGAGGAAAAGGAACCAGGGATGCAATTGGGATGATGAGAATTATAGCGGAACGAACTTTGGAGATAGATGAAGAACTGTGTGTTTGCTTCATAGACTGGCAGAAGGCATTTGACCGGGTAAACTGGACCAAATTAATGCAGATCCTGAAAGAAACAGGTATCGATTGGCATGAAAGAAGATTGATTAGCAAATTGTACATGGATCAGAAAGTTAGAGTACGACTGGACAGGGGGGAGACAGGAAGTGTGCAGATTGGAAGAGGAGTTCGACAAGGATGCTGTTTATCACCAATTCTGTTCAACTTGTACAGCGAATGCCTTACCAAGGAAGCTCTGGATGGGCTCGGTGACTTCAAAGTAGGAGGGCAAATTATTCAAACTGTGAAATATGCAGATGACCTTGTGTTAATGGCTAAGGAAGAAACTGTGCTACAGGGCATGATTGATAGACTAATTGAAATTGGAAGGTGCTATGGCATGGAAATGAATGTGGAGAAAACAAAAGTAATGAAAATTTCGAGACAACCAACCCCAGTCACAATAAAGATAGACCAAAAACAAGTGGAGAATGTGAAATGTTTTAAATATTTGGGTAGCTTGTTAACAGATGATGGAAGGTGTACTTGTGAAATTAAATCCAGGATTGCCATGGCAAAAGCTGCATTTAGCAAGAAGAAGAATCTTTTTACCAGCAAATTGGACTTAAATTTGAGGAAGAAACTAGTGAAATGCTACATTTGGAGCATAGCTCTGTATGGGGCTGAAACATGGACACTTAGGGCAGTAGATCAGAAACATCTGGAAAGTTTCGAAATGTGGTGTTGGAGAAGGATGGAGAAGATCAGTTGGACCGATTATGTGAGAAATGAAGAAGTGTTAATTAGAGTCAGTGAGCAGAGGAATATCCTACACGAAATAAGAAAACGGAAGGCTAATTGGATTGGTCATGTTTTACGCAGAAACTGCCTTCTAAAAGAAGTTATTGAAGGAAAGATAGAGGGGCGGATAGAAGTGACAAGAAGACGAGGAAGAAGACGTAAGAAGATGCTGGATGACCTTGGGGACAGAAGAGGATACTGTCATTTGAAGGAGAAAGCTCTAGATCGCATTAAGTGGAGGAACTGTTTTGGAAGAGACTGTGGACCTGTCGTCTTACAGATTACTGATGATGATGATGTTATGCATGTACCGCCTGTTCAGTCTTTCTCCTATAAGAGCTCACAATTTCGTCAGCCTTTAGCACAGTACGTGCTTCCTGACCACACCTGACATATTTTCGCTTCAATTTCAAACACCTTCATTGATTTCTTGTTAAGGTTTATAAGAAACACTGTACAGCAACTAAACAATTTGTTGATGGCTATTATCACGACTTCCTTTCAAAGAAATTCTATTTAACTTTGTTTCCTCCTTCCTGTAGGATGATGTCCACAAAGTAATCTTCGGATGCAGGGTTTTCCTTATTCTTCATACATCTTCAACTTCCTCTAAATTTTTATATTCTTATATTAATACAGGCTACTGGCAGTTGTTTTCGTATCCTTCTGAAATGGTTGTTAATATTTGTGACTTTGATGTCAATCGCTGCATTCATCTGCTTCGCAGTAACGTCAGAGATCATTAAAAGAAGCACCTAACAGGGGGTTCATTTACCATGCAAAAACACACACATGATCAAGAATAATCTACTATCTCCCTCGACAACGTGAAGTAAATAACAACTGCATTTCATTTTCACGCAGGGAACGTATTTGCGAGATACTTTGTTCCTTCATTCGGTGAAGGAAGTAAGTAGGCTCCAGCTTGCTCCCAATACATGGGCTATGAGAAACTCGGAGGATGTACGAGCAGAACTCCAGACAAAGAATGCTGAAGCTAAAACTACTGAAAGAAAGGAGGGGCTCTATCCATCCGAGCTGCTAGTCCTACTTGGCGATGATTATAACCTGCTACCTTCAAACCCCCTCCCTTCCGCTACCAGCATTAGGAAGAACCCGTTCTCATCTTCGAGACACGCGTTCTGGTCAAGAATGTACAAAATGTATCCTTGAAACGGGACCATCAGCGTTATTTCTGAATATACATAACTATCTTACGAGTATAAACACAACCATAAGTGGACTGAATGTAAAATGGCGGCCATGTTTCTCGCATAAACCACGACAGGCTTCACTTTCAACACAATGAGGTACAAGCTAACAAGGCAGAGGTCTTGTTCTTGTCCCTGCATCTTATGGAGACACTAGTGAGAACAGAAAGTTGGAATACCTGACCTCCCCGAGGTCCACCTGCATTCTATAACCTGAACCTCTCTGGTGCAGTGATTGCGAATCCTTTTTTGCTCTTCTGGCCTAAAAAAATTACTAGAAAAAAAAAAACTAAAATGAATAAAAGCCGAGACATAAAATGCCAATACGACAAAGGTCACTGTAATTTAATAAGCTTCGTTTGTAATGTTCGTAATATTACTAAGACAGCGTATCTATACAGCTTACAATGCCTACGAAATTCTGCGAATACTGAACGACCGTAAAACTCTATATAATTCAAGCAAATATCTTCTCAGGTTCACATGCTGTAGTTAAAAAAGTGGAACTACCGCAAAGTAGCTTTAAGCTTTCAAGTCATAATTTTAGTTTACAGGATTAATTGTATGAAAGAATCAGATTTTAACATAAAACCGCTCTTCGATGGGAGTTCATACTGAAAACCAGTGTTCCAGAAAATGGGCTGGAAAATACATCCTGCGAACTCCAACGGCGATGAAGATCGTGAAAATATTAAGCAGAAGACGTCACCGCTCAAACGTCGCGATGTAACGGTTACCATTCGCGTTACGCATTCTGGAGGTTCCAGCTTCAAATACTGACTCGAAAGCGAGATACACGTATCTTAACAGAGTCTGTCGTGGTTTTCTTCAACCCTCTTCCAATTCATCATCCATAATCATCCCACCATCTAACGCTGCAACAACTATCCTAAAGTGGACGAAATGCAAAAATACAGTTCTCAGCCAACACCTACATACCACAGGTGTCATTAACTTACGTAAATAAATGAACGCAAACAACTGTAACATTTACAGTGCAGGGACCACAAAAATTAAATTTCAGTGCATCGGAAATCCAACATAGAAAGCGAATAAGAACTTCAACAAATAACGAAGAATGACGACTAGAATTCCAAGGCAAGCACTGGAATGCAAACTGGAACTGGAAGATGAAGAGACGAGCTACACCTACAGAATTTAGGAAAGCTGCACAGTTCACAATAAGGGGTAATGTTGTAATAAAGCATATGACTCAAATGTGAACGTAAGAGACATGAAAGCAGTTCAACTACACTATTTCTCCTGCCGCTTTTGATATACGATAATAGCTGTATATTGCCATATGAAATACACAGTCAGGGTGAAACCGCAAAATCTCTCTTTTCGTGCATTCAGGCGAACAGAATCCAACTCCAGTGACGTAAGAGCCCACATCGGATGTGTCCAACCATGTGATAAATTACACAAATCGATACCAGGACGTTTTCGGTTTCGTTCTGAAGGTCAGTGTACATGTATGGCGAGTGTGATGCCCTATTTATGCTACCCACGTTCGTGCTCAGGCATACTGCAGTAGCATCAATCCGCAACCGTAACTTCGGTTTTTAAAAAAGCACGCAAAATCACCTATGATAGGATGAGTATGAATTATGAGTTGGTAAAGAATTGGAAGTCGCTGTGGCCGATTTTAAGATGCTACACCGACATTTGAACTTAAGGTCGAAGGGAAAAAGAGAAACCGTAAAAGGTAAGATAAAGTTGTCCCTGTGCCCCTAGCCCATGAAGGCGCATGGGGGAGTGGATGTATATATCCACAACAGAGAAACCGCATCAGATGTAAATACATGACAGCAGTATAGAGATATTCATATTAGATATATAAATAACACTTCTCTTGTGCGAAATGAACTATGTACTATCATGTTACATGTAAATCTGCCCAGATTTAGGTTTCCTTCTTTTCAGTTACAATTCAATGATTTTTCAGCAATGTTTCAATGGGAGTGTATATTAGAATGTAGGCCTAACCATGTCAGCTTAAATTTTTATTTCAGGTTACGTTTAACCCGAATAAACTTATTATATTCACATTTCCATATGAGGACTATAAAACTTTCAACATGTAAAAAAAGTAAAGTTGTCCGTGTGCTTAATTAATTAAGCACTATGTCATCAAGACATAGGGGGGAGTGGAGGGGTAGCTCCACTATTCTTGACCTCGGCACTAGACGGAGGTAAGTGGTTACCTTCATGCCCCTGGCGCTTTACACCCGGTAACCAGTGGTTAGGAGGCTGGGTGAGCCCCATAGCCGGTCTGAATGTAGTGGTGAAGAAAAAAATCTTACACTGCTAGGAACCGAACGCGAGCCGTCCAGTCCGCAGCCTGCAACTATACCGACTCCCAAACCTTAGGCATACCATTTCACAAAACACTCTGCCCTTAAACGTCAAGATACATACGTACAGTTCTTCAAGCCCGACATCCATTGTGTCAAAGGTGAAAAAAGGTAAATTATTGCTAACTTACACTTCACGCCAGAGACTTACGTGGCAATGGAATAAAGTCTGCAGACATTCTTAATACGGAACTGTATGGAGATAAGTGGTGAGCTCCACGTTCAGACTGCATTACGCTCGAGGAACGAGCCCTTATCCCTGTAACAGGCCGTGAAGGCCCACAGGGTTGTGAGACGCAGAGGCTCCCACATTTTCTAAACAAGCGGCTCAAAAATGGCAGTACGGCTGTCAGCCTAACGCGCCGGCCGCCCTTTACCACAAGGAAGATTCCTGGTACTCATTTCTGTTAGAGTCTGAGTCAACTCTAGGGCCACAGTTCGGCTGGAAGGATTAGGTCAACTGAAAATAATCCAGTGACTTCATCGGGAATCCAACCCGCGAACTTCTGGCTTGTAGCATAGCGCCTCAACCAACTACGCTACTGCGTGGCCCAAAGAAAGATGGGAAGGAAGGAAAAAGTAAGAAAATGAATTAAAGAGAAATAAAAGAAGTAAATAAATAAACGTCAACCGGATGGTTTAGTTTCCTTTGTGTCTTGTGAATGGTATGCTAAATTCGGTTGCCTATTTCATGAATAAAAGGAAGTGCAGGGCTGTTTGTTCTGTGCTACCAGTAGTCATCACTCATCCCGCGTGACATCAGTTATGCACGCCTTCCTGTTAACGAAGGGCCTAAGCTACTACGAACTCTACACAAACATGGGAACGAATGGAGAATTCTTATTGTAAAGTATTTGTACTGATGAACAATAACGTAGGTGAGCTTTGGGTTTGATGGTCGAAACGTATTATGGCTTATAATTATTTCGTCAAATATTAGACCTCAATTTGGCCTTTATGGGTCAGGTGAAAAACATAATATTAATAACCCTTACAGCAGGTGAGACTTTGTAAGAAAACATCTATCTAGTCCTGCTTTTCGCATGGAAAAATTTCCCATGCCCACATTTAAAAGCTCAGATATGTTCAATGGCCTCATAACTTAAAACAACCGTTTACATTCAAAACTAGTCGTGTAAAGAAGAATGTTATTGACTGACAATTCAAATCAACAGTGTTATAAAAATGCGATTACTTTCATTTACAGCAGCTTACTAAATGGGTATATGCTCTTCTCCAGCTATCCTACGGAGGTTTTCGTCCGTCTGTTCGCTGCGGTATTTGTTTTTCGAGAAATGAAGATTGCAGCCGTTCACAGCACAGACCTGCGACACCCGTGTAGAAACAGTCAAACTTACAGAAGATAGGAAGGAAATGCGATTCACGACTCGAAGAAGGGGTTTCAGCAACAACAAACACTTACTTATTAATCATAGCGGCCTCCGTAGTCTAGAGGTAACGTTCCCACCTCATGACTCGTGGTATGCGGGTTCAAACCCGGAGGAGGTCGTGGAATTTTTAAGGGCGGAAAAATTCAGGGAACAAGTCCTCCGGGAGGGACTTTAAGCCGTGGGTCCCGTGTCGTAGCTTTACGGCACGTAAAAAAACCTCATATCTCCAAAGGAGGTCACTGAGCTAAATTCAAGGACATTTCCCGCCCAACAGTAGTCTCTAACGCCTCTGATAGATTGGGGAAGCATTATAGATACCGCCAAGCCAGTAGAGGCCGAACTCGCTGGCTCGGTCGGGACTGATGGTATGCACCAATGTCGGTAGGGTATAGAGACTGGTAGAATATCATAGAGGGAAGCACAATGGACCAATACTGGTCTCAGTGCATTGGGAAACCCACCCTCTCCAATAACTAACTAACTAACTACTTATCAATCATGAAAACAGCCGATGGCCGTACGCGAAATTACTAGTGGTTACATTTGAAAATCGCCGTCTATTCGCTCTTAACACTCGTTTCAGTAAAAAAGCAAATTATTGAATTCGCTGACATCTACTGCACTCAAACGGGACGGTTGCATTACTTTAAAAAATAAACTGCATAATTTTAAAATAACTCTCAACTGAGCTAGAAATAAAGTCCCCATATACCAAATTCTCTACCGACATGGTAAATAAGCTGGCTATGAATCGACGTATATACCAGCCTGAATATGGAAGAGCTTTGTTGTGCGACGTCAGCATCGGTGGCCAGAACAAGGGACATCCCATTATCGGAACAGGCTCTTCTGAAACGCAAGTAAAGTTTCGATTCTTCAGCACTGGGCGGCTAAATCAACCTGCGGCTCACGCACTTACTTGCGTTATCGTGACTGCATCATGAGGACGACCAGCTACCCTTCCCGAGAGGCGCTCTACTCCCTCGTCTCGACCCAAATACTTGTACAGTAGACTTCCGATACTTACGCACCACGCCACAAATACGTACGAAGGACTGAAGATAAAGCCCTGGTACTAAATGGAGGTGAGTGAACAGCTTCACGCTCCGGGCGCTTTATACCCGTATCCATGGGACAGGAAGCTGGCTGAACCCCACCGCAAATTTGTGCACTGTTATGGATATTTTATCATTCATCTATTATGTTTATTAATGCAGTTCTAAAAGTTCTCGCGCAAGACGTAATTAAATACCTACGCATAAGCCTACATTGTATGTGGGGTTTGTTATATACAGAGTGTAAATAAATATATGTTACAACGCTCTGTGGTAGATAGATGTGTTCAGTCTGATCACATTTCTTAAATACGCCCATGTCCGGAAACGCGTCCTTTTGGTACTAAGGGCCACAAAAGTTTCCGAGAGGATGCATAAGTTTTAGGGGATGTTAACGTTGTTTTACATTACAAAAGTTGCTCAAATGGCGGCCGCCGACTTCACTGCATGTGCTGCACCGTCTGGCCATGTTATTCTGAACTCTTTGAAAGATTCCCGGCATTTCCCGGATGTTTCCAGCTGCTGCTGCAATTCTTGCCACAAGATCATGTTGTGTCTCCACTGGAGTCTCGTGCATCAGACTTTGCATGTACCCCCAGAGAAAGAAATCCAATGGAGTCAAGTCAAGGGAGCGAGGGGGCCAGGTTATTGGGCCTCCACGTGCAACCCATCTGTTGTCAAAGGTTTCATCCATAATACCCACTGATGACATTAGTGCAGTGTTCTGGGGTGCCATCATGCTGGAACCACATTCATGACGGTCTTCCAAAGGCACAAATTCCAGCAGCTCCGGTAAGGTCTCTTGGAGAAATGTTAACCAATTTCTCCAGTAAGCCACATAAGTAAGAGGTAAAGGCTTCCTCCTTCACATTTCAGAGGCCCTAGGGCGTAAACAAAGCGTTTCCAGACGTAGGCGTATTAACGAAATATGATCAGATTGAACCCATCTATCTAACACAGAGCGTTGTAAAATATATTTGTTTACATCCTGTATATATTATACGTAAGCGCATACTTATTTCATTGTATTTTCCAACAATAACTCTATCATTTACATGACTAGAATAACGTATCTAAAACAGACGGAGAGAAAGTACATTTCATGTATCTTGCTTGCATGGTAAATGTAAGCGAACTACACTAAAAGCTCTGTAAAGTGCCATAACACCACCGCCTGAGAGCGCATCGGGAACGCTAGTTATTTACCTACTACTGATGACCTCAGACGGTACTAAAATCGCTCCCCCTACAGCTTTCAACAGACTACAAATTAATGCATGAACAAGATAAGTAAATACATTTTAAGCTAAAAAACGTATTAAGGATTGGCTTTGCTACCTTCTATTATATATGCGTAGTTTGTCACTTCTTTCATGTGTGTTTCGAGAAGACCGTTCTAACGTACTGCAACAAGGCCGTCGTACATGCGAGAGAAAATATGTGAAACTCGGATGCGCACAACGCTACAAATGCAATGTCCTGCAGTACTAAATGTACAGCGCCATGAAACCATATGGGGGGATGCACGAGACGGACATGAGTGTGGTTAATTTCGCTATTCTGTCCTGGTACTCATTGGATGGTAACATCACGCTACGGCCGATTGACCTGTGGGTAAAGATCCTCTGGCTTTCATTGGACTGGGGGGACTGACGTGACGGCCACTTTAAGGAGGGAAAGAGCCCCCCTTCCGCTTCGACAGGGTGGAGGAGTTGTCCCCAGATCCAGCCTGTATGTGGAGGCAGAGAGAAAAAATTCCGTCACAGGGACATATCTTCTCTCCTGCGCTTGTGTCTGCTGTAATATTTTCCTTGCTGTTAATTTATATCGTTGATTACATAAGAAAGAGAACACCAGAGAAGCTGCAAACAGTAACTTGTCAAAATAGGTTCCACACCGTCGTAATAACCGTGGAATGAAATCCGCCTACTAGTGAAGAGTACAGAGATCATTAGTTAGTGGCAGTGGCGGCATGGGTTGTGGCTAGCCGGGTCATGAATCTCTCAGACCGGTTCCCATACCTGGGAGCACTTCTCAAAAAAATGAATATACAAAACAGAATACACTTCTTTTTTCTTCTTTCATTCTGGTCTTTTGAATCGGAATGCTGTCTACTCCATGTACGGGAGGGAACGAAGACGGTTGGGGTTAGTGACAAAACGCAATTTCTTCCATGCGCGACATTCCAACAATGTGAGAGCATGAATGAATCAAGGCCGGAATTCAAACAGCACGTCACATGCAGATGACCCTACGAAAATAAGTTTGACAATGCGGAAGTCACGTAAAAACCCTGCAAGTACTTACACGGAAATTAACTTCTTGAAATACACTAACCTATATCGGTATCAATATTTAATTAAAAAAGAACTGCGACTCGCACTAAACATCTGAAAACGTATTAATCGATTCTGGTCCTTAGTTTTCGCAGCTCGAGTTTATGTGTAACTTCGGCTTTCAGGCATAGGCCGCGTAAATGGTGAGGACTTTAAAACGTTTCGGTAAGCAGTGTTGATGCCATCGTGAGGGGTAATGCATTTGAGATCGCTCTGTCGGCGCCATTCAAGATTTCACGCCCCCCCCCCCACCCAAATACCGAGTGCGACCTCCTTGCTGCCTTATTACACCCAACAAGATATACACAGAACCGAGCTACCGTTCTGGAGGACAGAATATTCATATGAAATGTTCTCGGACGATCAGCCGCGTTAATCTGAGCTGGTGTCCGACGTTTCTGGAACTGTCTGCCTCCTACCTTCAAGTCGTAGAGTATATTACTCGTACACATACAATTTCAGCATTACACTAAGACGGATTCCTGTCTAAAATGGCTATAATTGGGGGAGGAAGGGTACCAAATTCTCTTCATTTCATGCGTGCCCAACTGTTCGTAACTTGGCCACACAGAATACTAGGTACACTCAATAGTATCTCTGTGTATGGGTTTATGCACGCTGAACCAGTATGTGACATTATGATATACATATCTCCTTGCCTTTATTACTAATTCACGCTCATGGCTTAAAATAACTGAAATTCAGTGGCCTCGTTTACGCATTTCCTACAATAAAGTTTACAAGCGCAACTGTCCTATTTCAGAAATGTTTCAGTTTAATGAATTTGAACTTTCAGTACGACGTAACCTATACATTTCTACTAGAACTGTGAAACTAGAGCTACGTAATCAAAAATATATTCTCAAACATGAAAATTAAACCTAAAATTAAGGTGAAAAGATAAAGCTGTCTCTGTACTTAATTAACTAAGTACTACGCCATAAAGGCATATGAGGGAGTGAGGGCATGATTCCAGCATTCCTGACCTCGACACTAGATGGAGATGTGGTCAGCTTCATGCTCCGGCCGCTCTACCCAGGGAAAATAGCCCCAGTACCCCTTGGACAGAAGGCTGGGTGGGTCCCAAAGCAGGTCTGGACAGTGTGGAGTGGAGAAAAATATCTTGCCCTTGCCGGCAATCAAACCCCGGCCGTCCAGGTCGTAGCCCATCGCTATACCGACTGGGCTATGCCGGCCCCAACCAAAAATGAATATTAAACAAAAATTAAAACCTTACCAGCTATCAGACCCTTGCCATACAAGACATTTTATTCATTTTCAAATCTTCATACTGCTGGCAGCGGAAGAGTAGAGGCCCTCTTAATTCAGTCAGAAGAGGTCACAGATTGCGGCCATCCTTCTCTTTCTTGTGACTATACATTTCACGCGAAACAGGTTTTTTTCTACTTATGCTGTTTCCACGAATGAAGAATATTATTTCTTCTGTTCTTTGAGAGTAAAATTAGATTCACCGCTTTATCAACGGCAGATATCTATCACACAAGTAAAACAGAAAGGGGAGTTGGCCTAAAATATTATTTACAGCAATAGTAATGTAGCTACAGGTGGTGGTTGTGGTGGTGATAGTAGTAGCAGTACTAGTAGTTCTGTGACAGGAAGAGAAACGGGAGCAAAATGATTAATCTGTGCCGCTGCGCAAGACTTCACAGCCGTTGATGCCACAAAGGTATAATCGCCAAACGCACAATAGTTCTAAAACCAATAGATTCAACAAACAACACAAATAACACTGGTACTTCATTAGCCTATGGTTTATTATGAAATAAAAACGGGATGCTTTCGCAAGTTCTGTTCTCTGTTCTCAGTTTGTATGGACACCTATCATGTGCTTAAGTCCTTAGGATTTCTGAATCAATCCATTTTCGTTCAGAATGACATTATACTACTCTCAGTATTATGAACACAACCCGTCCTAGCTCCTTCGGCGACAGAGGCACTAGTTATGCCATAAAAATGTCATATGGCAATAGCTTCACATAAACTACATATGCTGTCTATAAACTTCATGTAACGCTTTACAGTCGTTCTAAAATTAAAAATAAAAACATGTTGACATCGTGACATATGCACCTGTTTACAGATTTCATAACTACTACAGAATACCTGTGGTTCTTCTATTAAGGTTCTATAGCCCTTTGTTGGGCCTTGGCCCCATTTTCAGTTTCTTAATCTATACGGTCGATAGGACTCCGTGGGTGGGGGATCAGCCCGTTGTAAGGCTGCTACCTACGCACAAAATTTGTTACGTACATTAATTATTATTAGTCTACCAACTATAATATTACACGAAACACTTGACTACTGAAAAAGAGTAACATGACCTTCGAACTTCAGTTCCATCATTATAGGTGAAGAACAACTGGAACTCGCGTATCATGTGAAACGTCTATAAACAGGTCCGAAAATATTGTCTGAAATTATCAATATGGCACACCGCCAACCACTCATGTTTTGACTGCCAACTGAACCTGTGCTGTAACGAGGATGCGTCAGTAGTTCACAAGTCCTTGTTCATGTAATTGGGCCTTTCGTTTAACTAAACCGTAAGTGGCCAACATACACGAAGTGACATGCTGGGGGCGAACAGTTCATATGGCAATGAGAATTTTATTCGGCACTTCTGTCTCAACCATGACTAGCAAGAAATTTATAATGAGAAATATATAAGCATTCATGAGTCCGAAAAATAACCCCGCAAGCTTTATACCAGATTCCGTCGTCCATGATTATGGACCTGAACAGGGATCTGATGGCACTCCAGAGCGAACTTTTCCCGTGACTAAGTGAAAATATTGCGAATGCAACATATACAAGCCTCTACGGTCGTCAGAATTAAATGCTAAGCCCATCATCTCCAACATGAAAGAGGATTTCTAGCTCCACCAATAAAAGGCAATGGAGGGGCAATAATATTCAAGTATCACGGAGGCAAAATCAACGTCGAAAGTGTGACAAATAGGCTCTGGGAGCATTTCTAAATGTTCCTCAATAACAAATGTGTAAAATAAACAACATACTCTTGACGAATTTATACCATTTAGAAGAAATGCCTAAAATAAATCGTCTCACACAAAAATAATATCCGGTCACTTTTGGATCGACTTCTGTTACATTTACAGATCGTGTTACAGAGCGTATGAAGGTTATTTATAGCAGTTAAACGATACAAGAAATTAGTTCAGAGTTAAATTTTAGATGCTTATTGCCCTTCTTTCACATACAAAATTACGAGCACCTCGCAAAAAAAAATATATTTACATAAGATGATCAGTTAAATTAAATGTCTCAAACAGACTCACATGTGGACCTGATCCAAGAATAACAAAAGCTCACCTAAATAATTCAGTAACAGTAAAACATAAAGTTGCCCCTGTGCTTAATTAAGCACCACGTCATTAACACGTATGGGGAGTGGAGGTATAGCTCCACCATTTTTTACCTTGGCACTAGACGGAGGTGAGTCACCAACTTCACGCCCCAGCCGCTTTACCCTTGGGGAAAGAGCACTATAGGAGGCAGGGTGTGCTCCAGAGCCGGTCTGGACGCTGTAGAGAAAAGTAAAATCTTTTTCCCTTGATGGGAAACGTACCCCGGCCTTCCAGCCCATAGTTCGTCATTATATCGACTGAGTTATCTCGGCTCCTAAATAATCTAGTACAACAATGAAAATTTTCGGTCAAGACCTCTAGCATCAACATTAGATTAGGTCTTTGTAAATATGAACATTTTTCCCAACCGCTGAAAGAAAAACGAAAACGAGGAATTGCGGGAGTCAGGTGGTGGTAGCGGCGGCGGTGGTAGTAGTAACAGCAGCAGCCGTAAAAGGATCACGAAATTGAGAAGTTTCACCTACAGAACTATTATCGCTCAACTGCTTTTCGGCGCCGTAGAACGAGAAGTTGCAAACGGCTCCACTTGACTTCGCCACTTCACCACGTCCATCTGTCCTTCTGTCTCTCTGTCCACGTACATCAATATTCCACACGATGAATAAAACTGCAAAGTAAATGAATAGCTAACTCTATTTCGTAAGTGACAGAACATTTTCAAATGTATCTACGGTGCTCAATTCTCAAACGAGTGCCACTGATTTCCTAATGCCATCTGCTCTACCAGAAAACAGATTAACTATTAAAACAACCCAATCACGAAACGTGTAATTGCACACGCATTATTGCATCTTAAATAAGTTTCATGTAAAATCTAGCCTGACCCATACTTCGGGCGTAAACCTACCTTAACTGAATCACAGTTAAGACGTGTATGTTTCCGGTCACACGAATCAAAATATGTAAAATTACACCTTAAAACAGGTCACAATAATTCGAATGTCATAACTGCCTCGGAAAGGGAAGGGCAAGGTTCGAAACTCTGTAAGAATATTTTAGATTTTCTCTGTATAAACACTATCAGACAAACCTACACACTGTACCCAGGTTCTGTTAGGACTGTGTTCATTAAAAATACAAAAAGTGAATTGTTTTCAAAATATCACTCTTTTTATTCAAAAAGTCTCCTTCTGAATCAATACATCACTGGAATCGATTGAAAAGTTTTCGAAAACAGTCACTGTACTCCTTTTGTGGAATCGCATTTAAAACTGCGGTACCTTCCCTTTGGATGTCCTGGATGGTGACGTGACGGTCTCCTTTCATCGCCAACTTAACTGTTGGGAACAACCTGCTGGAGCCAAATCTGGCGAATACGGAGGATGATCAAGGACTGTGATCAATTTTCTGACCAAAAAATTGCGCAGGATCTTCGATTTGTGGGGTGGGGCATTGTCGTGGAGGAGCGACCAGGAACCTTGCTCTAGATATTCAGGTCGAATTCGAAGAATTC
Organism: Cryptotermes secundus; assembly: GCF_002891405.2. NCBI lineage: Eukaryota > Metazoa > Arthropoda > Insecta > Blattodea > Kalotermitidae > Cryptotermes > Cryptotermes secundus. The sequence goes on from NW_019738888.1 coordinate 155,813, forward strand.
TCGCCCACAAACGACTGAGGACTCCGAGATAATAATCAGAATTCACTGTTCGACCTTCTGGCAGAAATTCCTTGTTAATGATTCCTTTGGAATCGAAGAAAACGGTTAGCAGTGTCTTTACTCGACTCTTCTGCATGCGCACTTTCTTTGGTTTCGGCTTCTTTGGGCTTAACCACGCTGCACTCTGCCGTTTTGTGAGAAGCTCATATTGAAAACACCATGTCTCGTCACCAGTAACAATCGATTTTGTAAATTTTGTATCACTTTTGGCCGATCGTAACATGTCTTTGCAGTGTTCCACTCTGGCACGTTTTTCATCTCCTGACAGCGCGTGCGCTACAAACCGCACACAGACCTTCCTCGGTCAAAATTCGATGCACAGTACTTTCTGGTATTCCCAAAAGCTACTCGATGAGTCTTGCAGAAACACATCTGTCTGATGCAAGGATCTCGGTCACCTTTTTCACACTTTCTTCAGTGTGACTTGTTCTCGGCTTTGATGCACGTGGAGCGTCTTCAATGTCCTCTCTGCCGTCACGAAATACAGTATACCATCAAGAAATATTCAAGCGACTCAAACAATCACTACCGTACACACGTTTCATCTTTTCGTACGCTTCTCCGGCTGTTTTGCCTAATTTCAAACAAAATTTGATGCTGGCGCTCTGTTCAACCGCCATTTTCCGACGAGCGTCAGAACAGTACTGTTACATTCAAGGTCAGAACACATGATGCAGCGATGATTGCGCTTTGAAATTACAGACAACCACAGCTGAAACTTCAAGAAAGTTAACGCCACAACTCGCCAACAGATGGCACTGCAGGGCAAAATAAAAAAAAAGGACGTAACGGATCCTGAACACACTGTGTATATAATAAAACACAATCATGGACACGTTATACTACCACAGTCAACAATTTCGTGGACTGGCCGCAAAGCGTCGTTGCAGTGCACTACAGCGGATAGGTTGAGGCACGATATGGTGCCCTGTCAGTTCAACTCTCGTCCCAGCAAGACGCAGTTGTGTGCAAACAGTGTAAGCAGAACTACGGCCTCTATTGTGAAATGCAGTTAAATGCAAGTGCCGGAAATCGAAAATGTGGCAGTTCGAACAACGTGCAAACATCAAGTTCTGCCAAAAACTAGGCAAATCCCCTAGCGAAACGTTTGGCGTAAGAAGAATTGGCTGTTGCTACACAACAACGCCCCTGCACATCGCTCTGTTCTTGTCCAAGAGGAACTGGCAAGGCAACAGGTCACCGTTTTGCCACACCCTCCGTGCTCACCTGATCTCGCACCATGCGATTTCTTTCTCTTTCACCGCTTGAAAGCAAAGCTACGTGATCGCAGATCTCAGTCGTCCGAGGAGGTCGTCAATGCCACAAGAGACGCCGTACGGGAATTTCTCGCCAGTATGTTTCAGCAATGTATTCGGCAGCTATATCAACGTTGGCAGACTTGCATAGCGGCCAACAGCAACTATTTTGAGGGTCGATGTGGATCTGTGTAAGTGTATGTGAACAGTTTGTAATTTGATGCGATAAAACCACAGTCCACGAAATTAATGACTTACCACGTATGTAGCTTCCTTAATGACGCTCTAATAAATGTGGGAACAGTACCCAGGCTACAGAATTAATACAATTCCTGTACACCACCGAGACGATAAGACACTAACTACCCATGTAAGTACATCCTAACTGAATGCACTTTAAATATAACTGCTTTAAACTGATAAATTATATTAAAAGTTATAACAGAACGTTATTCGAATAAATAAAACAGGAAATAAAAATGAGTGGGGAACCTTGTTTCCCAGGATTGACGTTGAAAACGTTGGTTGATTTCATCTAATTCAAGTATCCTCGGGCACGTTATCCACATTTAAAAATGTTGGATAATGTTGTAGCGTTTGTAGAGGGGGGATCTGTATCAAATGCTCCAATCATAGTTTGCTAGGCAACGTTTCGGTAAACACCGTCTGAAAACCGGAATAGCAACGAAGCAGAAGTCCGTTTGCTAGGCAACGGCTCACTAAAACTCATTCTCATGTCAACAAAGATTCAGAAAAACTTCCCGTGGATATGGGGAATCTTTGGCTCACCAGGCGTTTCCGCTATAACGGATATAGGAGACCAATAGCTTCTATTCGGTTCTCCCGAACTTACAAAAGAGAGTTCATTCGTGACTTCAATTCATTCATTCGCAGCAGAATTCAGAAGGCAGTTCAACAGTTGAATATTCAGCTGTGAAGTGTTAACCAGGTAACCAAGCAACGATTAACAAGCAGCCACTGAAGACTTTATTTTGTGTGCTATAGTTACAATAATCTATAGGCTGTTACAATTCAGCAGATACATTTGTATGTGTTTCTCTATATTCGTGCTGCTGTTCGGCATTTAACTTTGTTCCTTTGGGTACATTATTACAATTATCTTCTTCTAACTGCTTCCTCTTCATGTGTCCTCTCACTTACGCAGCACGGCTATTAGCAGCGGGCATCTTAGCAGCGCGTGACGTCATACGCTGGCAGCTTGCATATAGTATTGCGTCATCAACTAAAGAGTGGAATTGAATTAGGCCTAGCGCACACATGCAATATTTAGTTGGCCGATAGTTGTGCACAATCGTGGAGGCCCAACGACTGTCGAGGGACGTCCACAAGTACGCGAATGAGCAGTCGGTCAGTCGCAGGATGGATGTGTACGGTACAGCAGGAGTGTGTGCATTATTAAGATTAAGGAAAGAAGGAAGCGGGAATACTGGGGTCACCCTATTTATAGTGAACGTCTATTAAAAGGAAGATTTTACACATTGTACCATGAACTGAGGCAATACCCACCAAAATTGTTCGATTATTGCAGAATGAGTGTTCATAGTTTTGGTGAATTGTTGCTTCTTCTGAAACCTCATACTTGTACAAGAATACAAGATGGAGACTGGAGTTTAATATTTCTAGAATTACGTTATTATTGCAAACACAGAAAAAGTAAAAAGGTGAAGTAAAGGTATTCCTGTAACAGGCCGTGGAGGCCCATAGGACTGTGAGATGTTGAGCTTCCCACATTTTCTCTGGACAACCTGCTCATAGATGGCGGTACGGTTGTCAGCCCTACGCACCGGCCAGGAAAATTATTTAATTAATTCCTGGTACTCATTTCTGTTAGAGGCTGAGTCGACCACAGGACCATTGTGCGGCTGGAAGCATTGGGTAAATTGAAAAAAAAAAAATCCAATGACCTCATCGGGATTCGATCCCGCGACCTTCCGGCTTGTAGCATAGTGCCTCAACCAACTACGCTACTGCTGCTCGCTGCAGTTTTGTTGTTGATTCATCGATTGTGTTTCCTGTCGCCATCACTGCGGTGTCGTCCCCAAACGTGGCAATCGTGCAGTTCGGCTTTTGTGGTGCGTCATTGATATAAAGTAAACAGAGGACCGGTCCCAGAACGCTTCCCTGGGGTACACCGGCTCGGATTTCTTTTAATTCTGAATACGTATCTTCGTGTTTGATGCGAAATTTTCGCTCCTTTAGGTATGATTTGAGGAGTTGATAGTACGAATCGGGAAGAATCGATTTTAGTTTATGCATCAGGCCGTCGTGCCATACTCGATCAAATGTTTGTGCTGTGTCCAAAAATATTGTCGAGCATACTTTTTTATCTTCAACAGATTTTTCTATGACATCGGTTACTCTGTGCACTTGGTCAATAGTTGAGTGCTTACTGCGAAACCCAAACTGGTGGGATGGGACAAGTTGGTATTTTTCGATGATTGGTTTGAGACGTTTCAGGATCAGTTTTTCAAACAGCTTCGACACAATCGGTAACAGTGCAATAGAATATTATTTGGGCGATTTTAAATAAAGAGCTGGCCGCTTCTCCACTTCTAGTATAAGTTTTTCAATAATAGAACGTCGGTTATTAGGTAGCAAAGGTACCAATAATTATAAATTATTACAATTTCTGTTACTTACGGCCAAATTGTTACATAGGCTTTATCCGATTTGCACCCTCGTATAGTAACGTTTTTAACGTTAAAAAAAAATCTGGACAGAATACTAACGGAAGCATTCAAAGTTCAACAGACTATGTAAAACCATGTAAACCACTGTCAGAACGTTGCCATTTCCTTCCAGGCCTCATTTTATACGTCGGTGGTGTCATCACTCTCTTACAACTCCACTGCCCCTTTGTCAGAGAACTCAGAACAATTGCTGTTGTGTGTATTCTGATGCTGTCATATCTATGGGCAAGAATACCCACATTCAATGTTTCCTTTACAAAGTGCCAGGCCTTACGTGTCGTCTCCATCGTTCGGTGCTGCGTAGGAAGCCTTATACTGGGAAGGTCTGCAGCATATTGCAGTCGCCTATTGACTGACATCCACATCCTCAAAGGCTACGCACTGAAATGCACGACTGAGAACACTCAATGCATGCAATTACCGATATCATATGCACGCCTCATATTGATGTAACCGTAATGACTATCATTTTAATATGAAACACAACGTAGTCAAAGGTACCATGATATCAGCCAATTAACTGTAACATTTGCTACATTCAAGAAACTGTCCCTCGTCCAAATAACGTGTGGTTTCTTTCAGCAACATAAATTTAAAGTTCGAATCATCGCCATGTTGTAATTTTTCATCAAAACAAAATCAAACATGCCACGTACAATTTACGATAATGTTAACCACACACTGTGACAAATTTCCCTTTTCGAGTTACAACTGTTTTAATCGGTTATAAAATTTATGACACCATGCGTGGTAATTATGGAATTCTATCTTACAGAAAAATTATTTCACCAAAGTCAAACACTTTCAATGGTCTAGTCTTGCTTTCGGAAGCCACAGAACTGCAGTCCCCTTGCATGACTAATCCAGTCAAATTAACGTCCGTCCCCGTCCCAAGGCCACTATATTCATTAAAAAAACTAGTTTCCATGTAGGATTTGAGATTCTCACAGCGATGGTGAAGAGTTGTATCTTATGATATTCTGATATAGACCGTTGAAAAGCAACTGACGTTTCGGAGGAACATATCGCCTTCTTCAACAAGGTGAAGAGTAGGCTAAGCAAGAAACCAGCACGAAACAGGCAGCAAGCATAGCTTTGCTTGTTGTCTGCCGGTTTCGTGCTCTTTTCAGCCTCTTCAAACTAGTTTCCACTCAAAATGATAAATAAAAAATGACTGACCTAACTTCCATTCGCTGATGTTTTTATATTTTCAGGTCAATTTAAATGCAATCCCGTAAAGCACTTAAAAGCAGTATCAGCCTACTGTTTAGAGAAAAGGCAAACACTAGTAATATATATACAGAACGTAGGTCTATGGCTTGGTGTCTAAACCGTCCAGGATGACCTGGATTAAAATGGCTACGAACATGATAAAATGGCGAACTCCTGCTCTGCCACTATTGTAACTTCTTGAACAACAGAACAGGCCTGCATAGCAGACATATTACAAGCATGATAGAAATGGGCCATTCCAGCAGATAAAAAGAATTTTGGTAAAAAAAACAAACAAAAAAACAAAAACAAAACATACCATCTAAACGATTTCGTTTCCGTATTTTACGCGATAAATTCTGACTCATTACATGAGGTAGTACAGGATTGTTAAAGACAATATGGTAATGCAGTAATGACCTTCACACGTTGAAAAACAACACGGTGTCACGTAGGAAAGACGTCAGGAGTTACGACACATGTTATCTGCTAGCCAACGGAATGGTTATTCTTCACGACTCGCTTCTGCAGAGAAGTAACACCCAAACTGCTATTAAGTCAAGAAACACGACACCGAAGTCGTGACACAGACCTTACAGAGGGCCACAGTATCAATATGGTCGCCACACGAAGTGGTTAGTTTTTCATACTTTTTTATGAGTACTTCAAAACCCTACTGCACCGGATACAGACCATTTCTTTTGCTAGGCTACTTCCTAATTTATTCTAATGGTATGAGTGAGAACATTGCAATCTTTTCTCTATTTATTTTCATTTTCCACACATTAGTCGCCGGATAAGTGGATCTTTTGTTTGCGGTACTGTTCCGATATTGGCATCACAGAGGAATATAAGATCACGAATACAAGGTTAACTGACAACGGAATTCAACCTCGGGATCTTAGAATACAAATCACAAGCATAAGTAGTACGGCCACCACACTCTGAGATCACTAGTTACCTCCTCATTATGCGCACAACTTTCTCGATCTGCCAACCGAACTGAGTGCCGATGTCAAGCAAAAGGGGGAGAGAGGGGGAAAAAAAAGAGGTCCAAGAGCTGTTTATTTTTCTTTAAACATGGATGACTTTTCAGACAAGTAATTTTACAAATGTAACACAATATATTTTTTTTTTTGCTAGTGGGGTGGGACTAAGTACCTTGTACTGCGGCCACTTCTGGCCTATTGTACCAGCCCAAGATGATAGGTGAGGGTGATTGTGGAGCAATTGGTGGAATGAAGATTGGCAGGGGAACCGAAGTACTCGGAGAAAACCTGCCCCAGCGCCACTTTGTCCACCACAAATCCCACTTGACCAGACCCGGGATCGAACCCACGCCGCCGCGGTGGGAAGCCAGCGACTAACCGCTTGAGCTATGGCGCGGCCTAGCACACTATAAGTATCTGCTTAAATTTGCGATCCTCTTGAGACATCCTTCCGATCCGCTCGCCAAGGCATTTCAAGAGGAAATCTGTAATGACTCTCACTCACTCACGGAGCTGAGCCCTTCTTGAGAAGTTGCCAATTATGCAGCTACTCAAGAACTTCCCAGCATTTTATGGAACCCGAAGTTTCAATACCGTGTTCACAAGAGCCCTCCAGCGGTCCCTATCCTGAGCCAGATCAATCAAATCCATACCATCCCATCCTATCTCCCTGAGATCTATTTTAATGAGTGTATTGTCCACCCAGCTACGCTTTGGTCTTCCAAGTGAATCTGTAATAACTGCAACTACCACACTAACAGATGAACATTACCGAGACATGCCTCAAAAACAGCTGTCTAACGTAACGTAAGCCTTAAAACGAAGTAAAGTGAGGAAAATTCAACCATTATAAGCATACAAGCCTAACAGAAATGAAATTAACAAGTTTCATAAAACTGAGTTTAAAAGGACTCAACAAGACAGAGCGTGAAGGTCAATTAGCTCCTTACATAAATCAGCCCTTAACACTACGTAACAGAACATCAAACATTGCAATTATCGCGTCGTGTACGTGTGAAATGGATTTCAATCTGTGATAGGAGTTAAAGGAAACACGAAATAGATTGATGAAGGTAAATAAGTAAAGCTATCCCTGTAACATGCCGTGGAGACCCACAGGGTTGTGAGACATCGAGGCTTACACATTTTCTCTAGACAATAGGCTCAGGGATGGCGGTAAGGTTGTCAGTCTTAAGGTGCCCATACACGTACGAGTCTGGCTCGCGAGTCCGACTCGGCTCGGGTTCCAATGAGCCAGATTCGTCCGTGTGTGGGTCGCCAAGTTGGGAGTCAGCTCATGCGATTGTGGTGAAATTAATCAGAGCCCGGCTCCCGAGTCAAGGTCGCCGAGCCGGACTCGCGAGCCAGACTCGTACATGTATGGGCCCCATTACGCGCCGGCCGCCTTTCATCCCCAGAGAGATCCATGGTACTCATTTGTGTTTGATGCTGACTCGACCCCAGAGCCATAGAGCGGCTGGAAGGGTTAGGTCAATTGAAAAATCCAGTGACCTCATCGGGAATTGAACTCCCGGCTTGCAGCACAGTGCCTCAACAAAAATAGGGGGTTTTAGTACAATAAACCTTAAAAGAAACGAAGTAAACAGAACATATGGAAATACTCGGACCGTGGAAATTTCGTTACAAAAAATTCGCAAAACTTCATTTGTGCTCTTAAATGGAGAAACGTGGCCCTTGTAATGAACGAAACTAAGCCACAATGAAGGCGGTCACGGTAGCCGAGCGGTCTAAGGCATGCACTGTCTTCGCTCGCTCGGAAGCCGAGATCGTGAGTTCGAATCCCACTCAGGGCATGGATGTTTGTGTGTGTTTTTCTGTGTTTGTCTACAGGTAGAGGCCTTGCGACGAGCTGATCACCCGCCCAAGGAGTCCTACCGAATGTGTAAGATCTAGAAAAACCGAAGTGAACGGAGAAGTTCATGGAGGTAGACCTAGGACCACTGAGGCTGTAGTGCCAAGGGGGGGAAAAACAATGAAAACGGCCCTGCAAAACTTACTGTACGTCTACAATACACACTTTTATCGACTTCTGAGAGTAATGTGAGCATTATTTCTAGCGTACGGGCACGCAAGCCGAAAGCATTATTTGAAAGGCAGCCAGAAAGACTAAATAAAAGCCGATGAAAAGGAAATGAATGCTCAATTCTACACGCTATCATTACGTACGTTCGGTCTATCCGGAATTCTATTTCGTCTCGTTATCTCAGTGTGGATGTAACTTAGAAATCTCCCCATGTACTGTGCCCTACTGACGCATATTTAACGGCAGAGCTATCTACTATTTACGAAACTGCATACACAAAGCAGTTATCACGCCGTCACCAACGAAGGTAATGCGGTTTAGTACGGTCACTTAATGTCATCTATTGTCTGCCATAAGTAACCAATATTTTTTTTATTTATTGGCTGCTACGAGATGAAAGCAAAATGTTACAAAGACTAGTTCTCTTGAACTAACAATCTGTTTTAATTTGACACTAAGTTACTAAGATTATATGAAGTTAAGTTCGCCCATCGGATCCCTTAGCTGTCGGGCTGCTTGGCTAGTTCGTAAGGTTTGGTCCGTTTGAGTCGCCTGGTTAGGTTTCCCACATTTAGGAGCCTGGACGCTTCTTCATTGGCGTGTTGTCGAGGTCGGTTTCGTGTGAGGTGGCGTATCTTGCAATAATGGATGCGACTGTTTTGACACCGAGGTATCGATGGTGCTTCCTGTTGCGTACATACCAGGGCGCATCTGCTATGCGTCTTAGTACTTTGTTCTGGTATCGTTGGATTACTTCGATGTTGCATTGCGTAACCAGTATATCATGAGCTATATCACACCATTAAAAATAACTCCAAAAACTGTCAAATATGTCTGACTAAGTTTTCTTTTTCTAAACTATTTTCCATCTCACTGGAGGTCTCGTGTTCCAACGAAAACGTTCAATTTCTCTAACAGTGAGTAACGTATAACTTATATTGATTTTGTATTCCTACTTCGCAGTCGGTGTAGCGACTGGCTACGAGCTGGACGACCGAGAGGTCGGAGTCCGAGTCCTGGTTGGGCCAAGAATTTTTACTTCTCCATGTCGTCCAAGCCGGCTCTGGAGTCCACCCAACCTCCTATACAATGGGTACCGGGAGCCCTTTTCCGGGGGTAAAGTGGCCAGGGTGTGAAGCTGACCACTCACCTCCGACTAGTGCTGAGGTCAAGAAAGTGTGGATCTATACATCCATTCACCCACACGCCTTCATGGCGTAGTGCTTAATTAGTTAAGCACAGGGACAACTTTACCTTTTACCTTTACTTCAACAACTTGTCAACCTTACAAACTACACAATACAACAATAAAAAATATACCGTACATATAGCATACCCTCCATCCCCGCCACACCTCTCATCATGCCTGAGGACTACAAATCTGCGAAAAATCCTTCAAAATATTTTGGAGTCCCAAGATATTATATAATTCAATTTGAACTGATATCATACAGTGCACAGACTAACAAACACGTTCATTCATGTCAAATTCAAATGAAATGTGCATGGCTATGCTATTGGCTTGACGCTGCAATCTATAGCAGACAATTAAACTTCCCATGTCCATAAAAGCACATGCATGAAAAATCACACACAAAAAATGGGTGAAAAGGTGCATTCAAATGAAGTACCGATTTTTCTAACGTGGTGTTTCATATTCTGAATACCTCACTGGTCTTGAAGTTCATTTGATGCAGATATGATACAAATTATTCTAACACTAATCGTGCTGTAGTCGGAACAAAAATGTCCCATTGTATTTCGTTCAAAATTCATATCATCGAGAAATGTTTTGAATAAAAGTGTTTAAGCATAAGTCTTTACAGCGTTAACTGTATACACGTCATATTATTATAAATTCACAGAGGGCCAGGGGGAAACACGACCTCCCTCATGTAGAGCACCACATGTTTTCGTAACCGATCAATTAACATATCATTAAAATAACCTCCCGTAACACTACTCCTTACAATAACGTTCAGACTACCGGAAATAAAGATACTCTTTCTTACTTTGAGATATTCATAATTACACTCAATATAATTTATCTAGCTACCTTCTTTCCTCATACACATCTGATAGACAAACTTCGCAATCGTCAAAATCATGAAGTTAAAGGAAATTCCAGGGACCCCGCCACACACACACCTTACAAGGAAGATCGAATTATCTTCATTGGATTAAATTTATCATCACAACGACGGTATAAGGAGATACAAACCTGCATGCTATTTTTCGGTTGGATTTTAATCCAAATCGGGACCAAATACAGAGGCCTGAATTCAAAGAAGAAATATGAACAAACTGCTAGTGCTATCTGTTACAACAACCGAGTGTGAGTAAAGAGGGGGTTCTGTGCAAGAATATATTACTCATAACTGACGCCGGCATCAAGGCATAGAAATTCGCCACTGCCAAAACAAGTCAGCATATGGATGTTATTTTGAACGCGTTCAATCTAAGTCACAGAACACACTTCCCTTTGCTCACCTTTAATGCTACATTCTTTCTGCACCTAAAACATTGTCCTGTTCTATGGATCTTTCCTACAGCATATCTCATATCGCCCACCAGCATTCTCTGTCTCTATGGCTCTACAGCCCTCTGGACCTGGCCGTTTTTCAGTTTCTTAATCCTATAAACAGTCGGTAGGGCTCCTTGGACAGGATATCAGCCCGTCGCAAGGCCGCTACCTACACTCAGAACAACACGAACACAGGATAAACGCACACAGACATCCATACGTCGAGTGAGACTCGAATCCACTATCCCAGCGTTCGAACGGGAGAAGACGGTTCATGACACACACCACGTGCCCACTGTGACCGACATGCACTACTAGCATTAGGAAGAGGAAACACTCGTAATTACAGCATACTCTCGATTAGCAAGGGGCGGATTATCTTGGTTTGCGATTGCCTTTGGGGGGGGGGGGGGAGAATTGGGTGGGGTTTNGTGTTTGTTGGGGGGGGGGGGGGGGTTAGAATTGACTGGTGTTTCAAATATCAAAAGATAAACGTCATGTGAAAGTGCTTTTTACAACTGAGCAAGTAGAAAGCGAAGGGAATCTTCTTCGTCGTTTGAATCGACAGTCTAATATCTAGTTTTTCCCTTTTATAATATTTCCCATGCTCTCAACAAAAATCCCAGATATTATTGTTTATTTGTTTATTTATTTTGTAAGAACGCGGGATAACTGGAGACTGTGAACCGAACACTTTTAAAACATGACATGGCACTTGATATCGCATAACTTCGCTACGAGGTACATTATAAGACCCAGTTATAAGACAGTTGACAACCGATCACCTAACAACGTGAAGAGCCAAATTACATCAGATATGTAACATTTGAGGTTTTCACGGCGGTGACTATGAATAAAGCAGTCTTCTTGGATGTTGCGCCGTGTAGATTGTGCTAACCGACGTTTCGGAGGAACGTATGGCCTCCATTTTCAGGGTAGAAGAAAAGAAAAATAAAACTCCGCAAGTGAGGAACCGGCTCACAGAGTGAGCACTTGCGCGCGCTGGTTCCTCGCTTGCAGAATACCTTCTTTTTTCTTCTACCCTGAAGATGAAGGCGATACGTTCGTCCGAAACGTCGGTTAACACAATATCTACAAGGCGCCACATCCCAGAAGACTGTTTTATTTACATCAAATATCTCTATATACAATAAAGTAGAAATGATGCTGGGTGAGATTACGATAACAAAGTGCGCCGTTAGAGCGCTGAACGCAGTTGTTGCAAGTATAATTCTGGCGGTAGATGGATATGTCAACAAGTGTCCTTGTCGTCAGATGTAACTTCCATGAAAATGCATATTTAAAAATGTTTCTTGAAACCTATATTTTGTATCTTTTCATTATTTGCAGTAATAAACGTGAGCGGACTGTGAGTACGCGGAGCCCTCAGCGCCCCATACAACGGACCATGTGGAACATAACATTAGTAAAGGCCTAGTAAACCAAATATTTTAACGCACTGTCAGTCACTAATAATGAATACTGCAGTCGGCAGTAAGTCAACAATCGATCAATAATTTCATTTGTGAGAGTATCAACAGTCATTTTTATTTTATACTACATAAAGTTTATAATTCCAAGTCATTAACTAATAATCGATATCGAATTTCCGGTATGAATTTCATATGTAATATAGTTACAAAACTCCCCGATGTGAAAAGAAAGAGCTATTCAACTGAAAGCCTAATAAGGAAACCCGAAGTCATGTGACATGTGGTTCGGTGTCTGGGTGTTGCTGGAATTACAGAGTTGCGTAAAATTTACAAAATCTTCAATCTGCTGTCTGATGACGTGTCTTATCTAAAACACAGATCAGGACATAGGCCGAAGTGATGTACAGGTTCGAACAATTATGATATGAAGGAGTGGATTAAAACTCTACGCATTCCTAAGCTTGGCACTGGATGGAGTGAAGTGGTCACTGGATGGAGTGAACCTTTGGGTTCCATAAACCAAAATTTCTTTTTGCTCCCTTATGAAAGAGCCCCTAATATCCAACCTGGATGGGGCTCGAGCTACAGTCGTACAGCCCGCAACCAGCCACTGAAAATCCTGACTCCAGCTCTTGCGAAACCATTTAGCTCTTTCGTGGGGCAACAGAACAATTGCTTACTGAATGGACTAGCATTGCTGCTTCATATTTGGGAGTTGTTTCGAATCTCGGCACTGAACCGGGCTAGCCAGACTTGTCTCAGTACCTCCAGCCAAATGCCGGAATAGTACATTATTAAAATGAGCCACGACTGCTTCCTTACACGTGCTTTCCAATTATTCGTTCCCAGTAATTCTACCATTCGAAGCTGCATAACGCAAGCAATTAATAAAATCATTTTAAAATAATCCAAGACTCAACAAATCAATCAAATATTTAGTCCGTTATTACGTTACCATGATGGTTGCAGACAAAAGGGCAGAACGAACAAAAGTGTGTAGCTGTCATACTTCGAATTTCGCAAATTGAATAACGTCATATACAATTTAAAATATTCAAGCCGTAGAAACAGACCATGTCCCTTGTCACCACGGCTAGGCGCGTCCTCAGATTGCGGATGGAGGAAAGGCCCTCCAGGTATGTAGGGAAGCTGCTAGTATATTGAATAAGCAGTCGCGGACAGTCGACAAGGAGTGGTCCTCCAGCTTGGAGGTTGGGTGTGGAGCTAACAACTCCTCACCGTAAAAAAGAATGTTGTTACGAAAATGTACACAAGAGGGCTCTTGTGAACACGGTAATGAACCTTTGGGTTCCATAAAATGCTGGGAAATATTTGGGTAGCTGCAGAATTGGCGGCTTCTTAAGAAGGGCTCAGGTCCATGAGTAAGTATGTAAGTACAAACAGACCTGCAACGAAGCTCCTAGTGCAAACCTGAGCTTTGTGAAACATGAAATCCGGAATCCAACCCGAGTCGGTAAGCAGCTGCTGTGTATTGCTGCCCCAGCTTGCACTGATAGGTGATGCCGGTTCACAGAGGACTATGTAACAGCGGCTTGGTATTACTGACCGGTTACTGCAATAGCTGTCATCTGATCCCGGTGTGAAGACAATAAATTAATACTTCTCATCATACTAACCTTTAAAATAAATCTGCCTATATTTGCCTCGCAGAGGTACATTCCACACGGATATATTACAATTTTCTTCAGCCTCATGTTAATTCTTCGTGCATGCATTATCAGAATAAATAAATATAAAATTACATGGTCTCGAATGTCGAGCCCGTTTTCCCTTCAGTAAAGGGAATTAGGCATAGGTTGAGCCTATATATGGTCTGAGATGCAAAATAAAGTATCGGCAAGCTCACAGACAAGCACGACGCACACTTTCCTTTAGAGACTTAAATTTACATGATGACACCAAGAGCAATTATAGAAAACAAGTCATACATTTTAGCCATCCTCTTCTGAGCATGGCCGCCTCTGTGTTCTAGTGGTCAGAGTTCCTGGCTACAGATCCAGAGGTCCCGGGTTCGGTTCCCGGCGCTACCAGATTTTCTGAGAAGTAGTGGGTCTGGAACGGGGTTCACTCAGCCTCGTGAGGATAACTGAGGAGCTATTTCAAGGAAATAGCGGTTCTGGTCTAGAAAACCGAGATTAACGGCCGTGGGGATCCGTTGCGCTGACCACGTGACAACCCTCTATCAGCTAAAGTTGGCACTAACTTCGCCGACAAGCGACGGTCGCTCGATCGGCATAGTTCGCTTGCGGACTAAAAGTGACGGAGCTTTTATCTTCTTTTGTTTTGTGCATAATGTTATCAGGCTTGCACAGTGCAGTTTCCAACTATGTTAAATGAAACACTGAGAATTACTGGAATTTTGGACTTTGACCAACGTCCGGTATTCTAAAAAGCACAATATCAAAATTAGTCCAACATTCCTATGAAGAGGGTCATGGGGTAGGATGGGATGACGCTAGGATTCTGGAAACTGAAAGTAATAGCAGCTATGGGAAATACAAGGAATCAGCCCACATGGCATGTATAACCAATCTGATCAGCCAACCAAGTATGGATATTTCTCCCACTTGAATCCCCTCTATCAGCAGTGAGATTAGCAATTCTGGGAAGGTTAGTATCTGACAAATTCTTCACGGGTTTCTGTGCTATTATAGACCCGGGGTTCAGTTTTTATTCCAAAGATGGCGCTTGCGGTAGATAAAAAATGGTTTCACAACATGAAAGTCTTCAAGATAATCCCATGCACTAGTTTTCATGAATTTGGTTTGTGCGCTAGGTTTGTTGCATAGAATGTCCACTTCCTTTTCTGTCTTACTTTCAGGTCTGTACATGCCGTATCACAATTTTTAGCGCATATTTTACTCTTACCTCCCTCCCATTGACAAAGCCTGATCTCAGGTTTTTATGTAGCTGTAATTATGCTAACATGGGCTGTCCAATAACTGAGGTTAGCTATTAATGACGGACCCAGCAGAGCCAACAGAATGTTTCCCACCTCTCCCCTGAAAGAGGAAATAGAACCAGCTACCGAAACGCTGTGTTCTTTGGAATACCGGACGATGGACAACATCTGTCTTATGGGACATGATGCCTTGAAGATCGCAGACATTTCGGAGAGGCGTGCTATAGAGACGGAGGCTGCAAGTTCCTCCAAAAGGTCGGCAACGATCTACCAGACTATAAAGCGTGACGAAAAAAAAAACAGTAATCCTCATACTAACTGCTGTTTGAGAACCTCAATTTTTGCAAGTAGCATTAAAGCTTTGTACATGTTTGTAATTAGTAACTAAGCTGGCATGCCAAAAGACGCAGATATGTCTATTCGTATTACTCCAAACAACATTCTGCATGCCTACCTGCAATATTACCGCCATCTTTGAGCCGATTGTCTAGATAATGTGGGACCCTCAACGTCGCACAACCCTATGGGCCTTCACGGCCTGTTACAGGGATAGCTTTACTTTCTTTTTACTTACCTCCAATATTAAGGTCGCGGGATCGAATCCCGATGAGGTGGATTTTTTTAAATTACCTAATCCTTCCAGCTGCGCTATGGCCCTGGCATCGACTCAGCCTCTAACAGAAATGAGTACCAGGAATATTCCTGGGGGTAAAGGGCGGCCGGCGCGTAAGGCTGACAACTTCACCGCCATCTGTGTGCCGAATGGCTAGAAAATGTGGGAGTCACAACATCCACAACCCTATAGGCCTCCACTGCCTGTTACAGGGATATCGTTTCTTTTTTACTTTACTTTACCTCCAATATTTCATTAGTCATCGAATAAGGACGCTATGTTCTATTCAATTTTAAGAAATCAATAAAAGTTTCATATTTTCGAATATATTTACCAAACAAATTATCACGAGTCTCCATTATGTAGGGCTAGCATGTCTCCCAACTCAGACGTTTTCATGGCTGTCATGCTGTTATATGATGAGGACAAGGAGTCACTGCAAAACTCATAAATCTAGTCAAGTATTTTCCTACTGCACATATCTCAAGTCCTACAAATCCCGTATTCTGGCCTGTCACACTTACGTAAATTCACAAGCCGCATGTGTGGGAGAATAATATTTAAACGGATCTTAAAAGATTAGGGGTCGGAGGGCGTGGATTAATTTGGCTCAGGATATGGGCCAGAGGCCAGGTCTTGTCAATACCTTCGAGTTCCATAAGAGGGGGAGATTCTGACTACCTGAGCGACTATCAGCTTCTCTTCGGCGGCTCTGGTCCATGCAGTTCATTACGTTAATAATCCAAGAATGACAGACAACTGAGTACATGGGTTAGCGTGCTGAACTCGTAAGCATGTGATCATACGGCCGAATTAACGCCAAGTCCATTTGTTTTTGTTTGCAGATTACTATTGTCGTTTTTGATCCTCTTTTTAAAACGTATTTTGCCTAATGTTGTATTTTAGCGTTCTGTTGCACTGATTTGTATCCATAATGTGTATATATTTACCGTCTTTTAGTGCATAAAATTTCACTTGTCACTCCACACTACATGTTTCGGCATCATTCTGCCATCCTCAGGTGTATCACTGACGTTAAACCATTGCACTGCCTGCCGTCAAGTGTCCATTTATAGAATTATATAAAATGTGTGTTCGTCGTTGTTCAATAATACAATTTATATATTAAAACTTGTTACGACCTATCATCTTACATGTCGTATATCAAACTCGTGTGTAACGCCATTCAAGTGAAACAGGTGAAACTGTATGCACTAAAAGACGGTAAATATATACACACTATGGGTATTTTGCCTACATTAAATTTGTCAGACATAATCTCAAAGTTTCGGACCATCGGATATACCCCCAAACTTTCGCACTTTCGCCATGACTGCAATTACTCACTTATAAACAGCATTAATATAAAATTTATAGGGATATTTACGATCAGTCTGTATGCAAAATTTCACATGCCTAGCCCCAATCGTTCATTATTAGCCTATCGCCATCAGATTCACAAATAAACAAAGACTTGATGAAGCTCCATTTTGTGTCTTACACTCTACAAAAGGTTATCTTAACGGAAGATTCATTTTTGCTTTCTCAAATACGTTGTGTATATGAGAAATTAATATAAAGGTGAAAAAGTCTATCTAGAAACTTTGACGGAGTTACAGGTTTTAGGCGCCTATAGATATGAAAACGTGCGTAGTTACTGGAATATTGCGTCTGCATGTCCGTATACCGTCGCTAGCACCCAGACGGATTGATTGATTTTATTCGTATTTAATATTTGAGAAGCTTAACCGTCACTGACCGATGCCTGGCGAATATAAACACACTAGCTCCAAAAACTGGGGTCCTTCACATGAGCCACAAAACACAAAATTGTGGTTTTCTCGATTTTATCGAAATTAGTTTTACCGGTCAAACGGATTTAATCATTGGTTCTAAAGCGTTCTGACGATGGTGTATAACACTAGCTTCTAGAATACCGGACGATGGACAAAGTACAAAAATCCAGTAATTCTGCAATTTAATCGTTGTTCAGAATTCTGCAACCAACAGCGGTATACCGGGCAACAAAATATGCAGTCGAACCTTTCACTTATTCTGATATCCAGAAACCATCCTGGTGAAGTTGTGATCTGCAATAATAAAACTGTGAGTGGGTATCCATACAGGTATCTCGTTACACGCACGTAAGATTCTGACTGTTCACCGAACTTTAGATTCAACGTGCATTGAGGCAGTATGTTCCTCCTCTGTCCATCGGACTACAACAGATCACAACCCAGAAGACACAATATGAACAACAGAACATGTTTCAGGTATGTGTTAATACTGTGGCAAGCAGACCCGTTGCTAGGCAACGACCGCGGAATAAGCAAACAAGTGTGTCCTATAGCGATTTTGGAAGTGTGTACAACAGTAACACCATAATTCTTAGGGCGAGGATACACCAAGGAAACTGGCAACCGCAACGCAACCGCAATTTCCGAGAACTGTTATCAGCCTGAGTTGAACACATGTTGCTGAATGGAGCAGCACAAATAGAGGAAACGGCAATGCAGTTTGCTCAATTTGCGTTGCTCCATTCAGTAACATGTGTTCAACTCGGGCTGTTAAGAATTCTCGGAAACTGCGGTTGCGTTGTGGTTGCCACTTTCCTTGGTGTGCCCTCGCCCTTACTTGTAGTTCTGAGTTGTAAGAGTTCAATAAATCCGATTACCAATCCAAACCCCGTCTACAGTCACTAAAAACTGTGGCAATATGTTAATAGAAATACTATTCCCTGCTACTGCGCCCAATTAAACGACGGCTACACATGGGAAAGGGTACACTGGGAGAGATGAGCCATAACAAAAACTGACTTACATATGTTTAAGTGGGAGGGGGGGGGGGATTTCACCGCCGAAATTGAAGTAAGTGTATATGTTTTATACTTTTCAACACACAAAATTTTCACCTTAACTTTAAATCATAAAAATCCTTATTTTTTATTTATAGAAAAACAGCCTTGCAAAAAGTAAAATTCTAAAGGCCTATTGACGCAAACTTCCAGCATCTTACACTGAACGAAATTTTACTTGCAACATGACAAATAAATTGGTTGCTGTGTCACTTCTAACGGTAACCTTCCCATATGCAATAGCAGCATGAGTAATTGAAACTACTCCGGCACCTGTGCCAGTATATACATAATTTCTACTATTATTAACTGAACAAATACAAATGGCCACATAATAATGAACAAGAGATGAATGACTGGAGGAATGCGCACACGGGGATATTAAGGAGTCATTTACACTTGAATTAAATATAATATACCTAGTTGGTTTAGGCACTATGCTACAAGCCGGAAGGACGCGGGATCGAATCTCAATGAGGTGGATTTTTTTTCAATTTACTACCTAATCCTTCCAGCCGCACTATGGCCCTGGGGTCGACTCAGCCTCTAATAGAAATGAGTATCAGGAATATTCTTGAGGGTAAAGGGCGGCCGGCACGTAAGGCTGACAACCTTACCGCCATCTATGAGCCGACTGTCTAGAAAATGTGTGAACCTCAACATCTCACAACCCTATGAACCTCCACGGCCTATTACCTTCACTTTTTTTTTTAGTTTTTGAAGCGCATAAAACGTGAAACGATCTTGTGATCTGTAACTTATGTGGTTTGAGACTTTTCGATTTTGTAGACACAAGAATTTACTCAGAAATTATTACATACAAATAAACAGTTCCAGTGCTTACTATTTCCTCAATAATTACTGCAGTTATTGGGTGATTATGATAATGGCCTTCGGTTATCATAAAAGGCAACAGTTTTAATAAATACAGGAAGGTCCAAAAATTTACTCACTCTTTGATAGTCAATATCTTTGAAACAAAATGACACGTAGTTACAATTCTTGCGCGGTATTGTAGTGTAATGTTTTCTCAACAGATGGCGAAGGTCACATGAGTCACGTGAGTGTCGTGCCGCGTGCGCGCTGCGAGCAGAAGACAGCAGCAACAATGGCTGAAGGGTCGCTCTTTTGAGCAACGCAAGGCTGTACTGAAGTGGTACTGGACGAGGCGCAATTAAAAATGAACGGTACTGTTAACCGCCACAATTGTGTTTATTGGGCTCCTGTAAATCCGCACATTCACATGGGCAAGGAAGTGAATCTACCGGGTGTTAATGTGTGGTGTGGTCTGTCATCGCGCGGTTTGAATGGTCCTCTCTTCTTTTAAGGTACCGTAACTGGTCAGGTGTATCTCGATATGCTTCAGACACCGATTTTCCCCGCCATTCGAGAGTTGTTTGGAGATGAGAGATTTTACCTACACCAAGACGGTGCTCCACCTCACTACCATCGAGATGTCAGGGCGTACTTGGATTGACACTCTACCTGGACGATGTTAAGGTCGAAGCGGTGCTATTGAGTACCCACCACGGTCTCCAGACCTAACACCTCTCGACTTCTACCTATGGGGAACCTTGAAGGTTGAAGTTTATCGACAAAAGTCAGCTACACTGAACGCGTTACGAGAAACCGTCGAAGCGTCTGTGCAGCCATCACACCGGACACACTGACAGCCGTAGTTCGCTCAGCAATTCGGCGGCATCGACGATGTTTAGCCGCTAATGGTGGTCACTTCGAACGTATACGGTGATTCTCTCTCTCTCCGCGCAAGAATTGTAATTACATGTCATTTTGTTCCAAAGATATTGACTATCAAAGAGTGAGTACATTTTTTTTACCCCTCTGCATATATAAGACACTTTTATTTCAACATAGAAATAACCAAGGCAGTTTGCTCAAGCAATAATGTTCCTAACATGTATTCAGGAGGTGCGTGGTTAAAGTTTTTGCCGATAACTATCCTGACTGATTCCTTTCATCCTTTCCAATTGACCATTCATTAATCATCCTACCATTTGACACTACAGCCTGAGCTACCAGCACTGTTATTAAATAAATCCTAAATCTATAAATAAAAATAAAGAAAATCATACGTGCTGTGTCCAAATACTTTTGCGTATTACTACACTATTTATATTATATAACAAATAAGCAAATCTAATCTTAGTTTCCAAAATCATACGCTTATAAAATCTACATTAGACAGAAAAGACGCTAGGTTCAGTCACTATGACTACATTACAAGACTGGCAATCGGGTAATTGGTGATCTCTTCCCGGTATGGGCAGTCTTTTCCCTTCACAACTATGTCGAGATCATCTCTTGCACCCACCCAGCTACCAAATTAGTAAGAACCGGAGTAATGCAGCCGGGCCATGAAGCTGACACCACCTGGTGCCGCGGATCAGAACGCGCTGCTGTATGCCTTCACTCCCCGAATGTCTAATGGCGTGATGCTTAATGAACCACAGGGACAACTTTTACTTTACCTTCACAACACACAATATACTGTTTCATAACCTGAACTGTGTAACATAACCTTGCATTCATACATCAGAAATAAATGTCAATGACTGACAATAAATGTACGAAGTTCGGAACGCTCGGTGATACATGCATCTGATTAAGGCCCTTCAACAACATAAACAGCGTCATTCCTCGCAAGTAAATACGTTTTTGCAACACACGCCCAAAAAGTAAAGAACACTGACACACCAAATACGTAAGCTGCACCAAGTGTAGAAAAATTATGCGAGAAACGTCATGTTTCAGTCTTTTACCTTTAGTAACACTCCTTCCCAGCACTCGATGCTCTGGTGTTGGGGAAATATTATGTACTCCGGTCTTAACGGTCACACTATTCACAATTGAAAGATATCAATCACTTGTACGTGCAACAATTTACTGTTCGGGTTTCATTAAATCTGTGTTAAATACTGCTTTATCGTTCAAACAAAATAACAAACATACATATTCCTTACAACACATCAACAGCAACTCAGCAGCATCCACAGCAGTCATTAATGGGCGTGGTTAACTTACGAAAACTTTCCGATGACACACGACTTACCACGAGTTCAAAACAAATGACTACTCAGTAGTACATTCATGGATTATAACTATAAGAGTTCTGTGCCGCTATCTTATAGAATTTGGAGAAACTAAGTGGCTAGTGGGAGGTACTCGAACTTACTATCCGTTACTTTCGCCTACAGACAACAAGTAAAGAATTCGTGCTGGACAGAAATTCGCCAATAATACGTGCCTGTACTATCCGTTACTTTCGCTTACAAACTTCAAGAAGTTCAAGAATTCGTGCTGGACAGAAATTCGCCAGTTACTGCAAGCGTACTGAAATTAATAGGTAAACTGATTTTGTTTTCCTGCCATTCTGTTTCACGTACAAAACCGTGATTTCCTCCGCCCACTTGTAAATGTTATGAAATTAATGCATGACAAAAAAAGAAAGATATGCTGTCGTCGCTTGTTCCATTGACATGTGGATTATCTTTGCAGTTGATCCTGAATAACAGCTAACATTTATTTTATTTGGGATCATTGCAATGGTGAAAATTATTATTGATTGTGGTCTGGATTATAATACCAAGGACTACAGAAGAAACGTGTTGCCAAAATTTTCCCGGTGGAGTTTCTGGGGATGGATGCAACAGGTTCTTCCAAATGCGGGTAACGACCTGTGAAGCTGCATGGTATCCTAACCCATACCATACTATAAATTTACAGTAAGGTCTCTGTTTTCCCAACTCCAGCAATCCATGTCCCAACTTTCATGTCCTTATTCCAACTCTTCAGTCACACAAGTGCATTAATTTGACATGGAGGCTGTGGCTGAGTTTGTAATAGGTCCTGAAATTTGGTAACCATCTGCATAACACAGCATCATAACCAATGGAGGTAGCAGGTTCTGCCAAAATGCCAATTAACAAGTAAACTGGTTTTTGCATGTCATTAGTTTATGAAAACCAGTCTACGCTTAAATTAGATACCCTGCATAAGACTAGGCAGTCTAATAACCAAGAACACGCAAAAAAAAAAATACATTCTGATCACCAGCAACTAACTGAAATACAAATCAGTGACTGGAATGAACTGTTTGATTTTTGTGAATTTGAATCAAACCATTACAACTAAGAAGCCTTCTGAAAATGAAAACAAAACATGAAAAATGAATCAATTTGAACATCCGAGCAGAGGATATGCAACCCAAACTAAGAATACACAATTTGCATCCTTGGTTTGTTGTCCTAAGTCATCACTCATGCTGATATGGGCTTCTTGCACTGTAGCACATCTAGTACAGTATTCTGAAGCATCACAGAAACTAACTGATCAACTCACACATCAGTATTCCATGAGCTTATGCAAAAATAACTTACAGACATGCTTTGCATCTCTCATGTCCAGAAGAATTTGTTTCATTTTGATATTTCATGAAAAAACACTTTGTTACACTAGTCCCTTATATCAAACACTGTATTAGGATTAAACAAACTTATATGTTTATCACAGGAAATGTTCACCATACTGAAAAGAATTTTTATAGTAACTGATCATAATACAGTAAATACAGTATCCTCACATTTATGATTACTTGACACATCGCACTCTTGTTCCAACAACCAAGTCAGCAACTTTTCAGTCCTGTCAAATGGGTTGAAAAAGGGCTGCAGAGAATTGTACTGACTAGTGCTTTGTAGTCCAGTGAGTCTTCTGAGGAACACATCACCTCCATATTCTTGGTCAAAGAGTAGGCCAAGCAAGAAACCAGCATGAAGCAGGCAGAAATGTCACTGAATTTTCACTGGACTATATGGTGTTAATCCCAGAAGACAGAACTCATCTATATTTCTTCCTTTGAAATTTATGCTTTAATGTGTCCTCCAATTAATTTCATTTTTGTGTATATTACACTAGAATGAATTGCATCAACACAGTGAAGTAAACTGTTAAATATAGATATCTGTACATAATTGAAACCTGCTTCCTATATATATATATATTATAACATGGTGTTTGTTATTGGTCCTATCTATCATGTGTGTAAGTCCAATCCCACTTCTGATACAAGTTTCATCATATATTTCTTCCATTGCATCTACCTCCATTTCTTGGCCATTTGTTGTATTTTGGGAGAGTCTACAGGCAGAAGCATGTGGACTCCCAGTCATATCTTTGCCCGAAACTTGTCCTTTACTTACTTGTCACTTTTATGTAGAATATAAAGTAAAATTCAACAGAAAACAAAAATTAATTATTGTATTCTAACACCACCCTATGTCTTCTCGGTTTGTTATAGCCCTTGCTGGTCGTAGCTAGATTCCTCATGGTGGACCGCGAAATACAACTGCTCTCTTGCTGTGTGTGGAATGACGAAATGGATGCACATTACCTCTGGATCAGCAGAAATGCATAGTGATTTTGATGAGAAATTGCCACCGAAGAAAATCAAGATAAATTACAAGAGAAATTACCACAATTCAGGTGATAATTTGATAGAAATGTTACCCAGTAAGGACAGTAATAACCAGTTGGTGTTACCAACAACCCAAACAAAAAGTAATAGTTCAACTTCAAGTAGCAATGGGACCAACTTCAAAAAGGATGGTATACAGCACATGCTTAAATCCAAAAGACAAAATATAATCAATCTGGAACTTACAGCTGCAAATGCTGGACTACGCGTACATAATAAAAAAATAAAACGTAAACCTCGAGCTTGTGATTCTGGGTTGGCTGCCAAACGTCTGAAAGAATTACAAGCAAGACTTGCTGAAGAATGGGTGAGGAAAGGAACTTCTGAAGGTCGCAAAAGTGAAGAGTCTCCAAAACGAATACAGAAGGTAGAAAGTCGTAGTACAAGTTCTTTGGGTTTGAGTAAATGTGGTGCTACAAAACTGTTAGAAGTACTTCCAAAAAGGGTAACACCTGAACATAATATTTGTCCTAAACAAAGCTACATGCAAACAGACAATCTTCCTTCAAAAAAACAACATGAATCTTGTGAAAGAGGTGCCAGGTACGACAGTGATGATAAAAGGTTTCTTGACCAAAATTTTTCTACACAGCATCCTTACCTAATAGCTGCAGAGGAAACACTAGAAGATGAACTTATGGAGTGGGAACCAATTGAAGATGAGAAGATTCTGTCACATATTCAAGAAGTTCGTGCTCAGATTCAGCACGACAGTGGCATTAATCTTGATGACAGAGAGAACGTGGACTATGGTAGGAACTCTATCTTTTCTGCTGATGGAAAGCAACAGTGGTTCATTGTTCTTGACACAAATATACTGATTTCTAGTTTGAAGTATGTTGAAGAGCTGCGTGATACAAATTTTAAAGGTTTGGGGTTCCCTGTCTTGGTTATTCCATGGCAGGTTCTGCAAGAATTGGACATACTGAAGGACTGTAAATGCAGTAAAAGTTCCGCTCTTTCTGCAAAGGCAAGAAGTGCAGTATCATTCCTGCATTTCAACTTCATGTCAGAACATCCACGAATCAGAGGCCAAACAGCATCAGATTCAGTTCCAAATGACTTCCAAATTGAAGTTCCAGATGATGCTATTATTCACTGCTGCCTTCTGATAGCACAGAGGACAAATCGTGTGATTCTTTTATCAAATGACAAAAACCTATGCAATAAAGCTATTGTAAATGGAATAAAAGCATACAAAAGAGCAGAAATACAACAAGAACTTGAACAATTGAGCTCCGACTCTGTACACCAAGTTCAGATACAGTCTTCATCAGGAAATGAACTACCTAATGGAAATATGGATATACCAGAACCAATGTATTCATTATCTACTGATAAAGCATCTTCTATTGCTGACTCAGTATTTTGCAAGCTGAAGATGCTTTTAAAAGAGCTTCTCAGCAAGGTACTGGAAAGTGAGATGTACAAAGTGTATGATATTTCATGGAAGATTATTGTTGCTGTCAAACCACCGTGGACTTTATCAGACATAATAGTTTGTTTGCTCAAGCACTGGATAGCAGTTTTTAGTTTTGTTTTACCAGCAGGAATCAAAAGTACCTTAGAATTTCTAAATAGGGTTTTTGGAAATGCAACACAGAGTAAATGTTATGGGTATTCTTTACACGAGGTAAGGACAGTACTACAGGCAAGCTTACGCCTTTGCATGGGAATAAAGCCAAGCGAGTATCGTAACTTGGTGTCAACATGTGTGACAAATATAGAGATACTGCAAAAATATTGTGAATAACATTGTCAGCAATAACTATACACGGTACGGAAGGTACATTCAAGTCTCCTGTTAAAATTAGGCAGAGGCCATGAAAATTGTGGATTGAAAAAGTGCAGGAATTTAATCCACATCTTTGTGGAGCAATGTGTGATGTGCATTGTTGAGTTGGTGTTTGACCTTTGAAGGGACAGTAATTGAAGTGAGTCAGTTACATATATGGTAGTTATGTTAAACTGTCACCACAACAGGATGCACACTATGAAGTCTGTTTCCTACATAGCCAAGGTTATTAAGTACTGTGTCATCCAGGATCAAAAGATCACATAACTAACTTCGTGATGCTGTCTGAGTAAGTGTTTGGGAATAAATCATTTGTATTTGCACATATTTTGATGCACTAAGTACTGGATATCAAATTGTTTTGTACTTTTTTCAGATGTTTCAGTCCGGGCATTATAAAACAATTTTAATTACATTATACATAGTGTAAGTTATTTTACAGGGACTGATGATACACATAAAAACAATGCTATTGAATAGGATATATTTTTTAATACTTCGTAATAATATCCTAGATCATACATGATATAGACAGCAGCGTAACAAATTTTCAAACCGAATGAAGCCTAGGTATGTAAATAAACTGAAATTGCTAATGGACCCAAATATGAAATTTTTTAAAAATATGGTTAAGAAAAAACATTCTTATATATATCCTATGTATACAGTGTAGTATATGTATATGGTTTGTAATTAGCTGCATGTACAAATACAGTATTTGGCCACAGCATGGTTGTCTTGTATAATGTCCCATACAAATCTGCTTAGCCAGAAATTAATGAATACAGTAACATTTCTATCAACCTTTTAGCTGTACTGAAATTTTCACTTATTCTGTATATAAGACAGCATTCAAGACTCAGTTAACCTGCTCTCTTGCTCTTACTGCATTTGAACTCTATTTATTTGCTTCATTGAAGTTACACTCGCAACTTCTAGCTGGCAGATGTTTGTAATGGAAAAATAAACTCTAATATGGGTAATGCCAATTCCTTGTGAGAGGTGACTTAGAGATCCAAATTGCCTGGCTGAAATGTAACGCAATATTCGTTAAATTAGGGAGAAATTATTAAACACAATCAACATATCTTGTGTGCTGAAAATAACCACAACAGAAAACTGCCTGATGCGGATGAACTTTATTAAAAAAACATGGAATGTGCAGTGACTGGCGTTATCACAGTCTAATACTTGCTGCAATTAATGATGATCAAGCAATTACACAGCATGTCTGATGAATGATAATTTTTTATGTTCAATAATTATATTAACATTTGTAAAAATAAAAAAAAAACACTGATCTGATCACATGCTTTACCCAAACATAAATATTCAAAGCATGTCTGATGAATGATAATCTTTTGTGTTTAATAATTACATTAATATTTGTAAAAAAAAACACTGATCTGATCACATGCTTTACCCAAACATAAATATTCATCATACAATGAATGAAAAGCAATGGAATCAAATAAATACATGTTTGTTCTCCCTGATAATCACCTTTCTGCTGATATGAGCAAAGCCCTTAATTCAATTTTAAATTTTCTACTACACCTTATTAGGAGAGCAGGGAAATGTCCTGAAAACAGGCATTTAAAAACTGAAGGAACGTCTGTTCATTACAGCTGTATGAAGTGTATCTTAAATTTTAAATTCATAGATATGATATTTTACATCAGAGACTTGATGCTACAAAATTTTTAAAAATATTCCCATTCAAATGAAAATCTGTATTTTTTAGTCTTCACACATAAGAAATAATTCTGAATATTCACTCTCACACACACACACACACACAATGAGCATCTCTCATACACAAGAAACTTTAATCAACAGTGACATAAATACGTATTTGAAAATTCACAGCCATAATATTCATTCCAGTCCTAGTACCCAGTTTATACCCTGAACAAGAAACAGAATAAGTGGCTGCCATGCTACAAGCCATCTAATCCAGTCCAACAGTTGACCATAAAGCACATGAGGCCGCTCCCATCTGGCATATGTTAAGGTTGTAACTTCATTTTAAAATACTGTCTTTTACAAAAAGGAAGCATTCCAGTTAGAATCAACATTGTATAATTTTACTAGCATTAAATATTTGTCTACAAGGTTGGATACAAAATATATAATGCTGGTAGGGTATTTGTGTGTATGTGTAGGAAATATTTACAAAACATGCCACTATCTGAGAAATGTCTCTGTAGAAAGAATTCAGATTATACACGATGTGTACATGCACATTAGTTAATGGCAAAATGGTTGAGTGAATACACTGACCTACTGCTGCAAAGTAAAAATGAAGTCAGTAATTGAGTTGAACATGGTTTCATAAATTCTGATGACAGTAATAATATTCAGGCGTTATTGAGGCGTTATATTTATTGCTTATATTTATCTTGAAACTAAAGCGCATAATAATCTTTTGTACTTAATATATTTTGGGTGGAATTGTATATAGAAGATTCATGTTACTGATAATTTAAATTCTTTGTTTTAATCTGTTTGTATTTAATGAAATTGTTATTACACTGTGTACTATTTTATATCGTTTTTATTGTTTATCTTGACTGTTTCAATGTTTGGAACTTATTTTAATATTATTATTGACATGTTCTATATCCAGGGTTGTATTTCAACCTATGTTTTGGATTTACTGAATTTGAAATAAATGAATGAATGAAGTGAGCATTAAATATTTCTTGATCAGAACAGTTACATGACTGGAGTGAAAATGCTGAATTCGATCATGATGCACTCAGCAACAATATGCATATTCAGCAAGCAGCAGTAGTTGAGGGCTGAAAATATGTGGATTCAAGGCAATGAAAGACCACATATCTTTTACTTTATAAAAGGCAGACTTCAGAACTCATGTAAACTCACCAACTGATGCAACACTCATTGAATACTTTCCTTTCTCTTTGACAACGTACTTATTGAAGTCCTAGTCTGGAATATGAACAGGGAGGGTGCCAAGAAAATTTGAGAAATGCAGCTGAGTTAGGATTTCATTGGTAAATGCAGGGTTATGTGAAGTGCACTAAATAAAGGCACTTCTGGATCTCACAGTAATCATGGAGATCATGCACTACCAGACATCAAAAGATTACTTTTCACACTTACTTACGGAGGTGAGCCGTTCTGGAGGAGCCGCCAATTTTGCAGCTACTCAAGAATTTCCCAGCATTTTATGGAACCCGGAGGTTCATCATTGTGTTCACAAGAGCCCTCCACTGGTCCCTATCCTGGGCCAGATCTATCCAATCCATACCATCGCATCCTATCTCTAAGATCCATTCTAATGTCCACCCACCTATGCCTTGGTCTTCCCAGTGGTCTCTTTCGTTCTGGCTTTCCCACCAATATCCTATACACATTCCTTGTTTTCCCAATTCGTACTACATGCCCTGCCCACCTCATCCTCCTTGACTTGATCATTCTAATTATACTTGGAGAAGAGTACAAGTTATGAAGCTCCTCATTATGCAGTTTCCTCCAACCTCCTGTCACTTCATCTCTCTTTGGTTCAAATATTCTCCTCAAACACCCTCACTCTATGTTCCTCCCTTAATGTCAGAGACCAAGTTTCACACCCATACAGAACCACAGGCAAAATTATAGTTTTGTATATTCTAATTTTTATGTTTTTGGACAGCAGATGAGAAGATAAAAGGTTTTGGACTGAATGGTAGCAAGCATTACCCGTTCAATATCTTTTTAATTTCCTCTTGAATCAGGTTTCGATCTGTTATTGTTGTTCCCAAATATCTGAACTGTGCCACATTTTCAAAACATCTGTTTCCTATCTTTATGTCATGATTTTACCCTGCATTTTGGTGACGAGACAGCAACATATACTTAGTTTTCTCTGCGTTTACTTCTAGACCAACCTCTTTACTTCCGTCAGTTAAAGTCCATGTGTTTTTCTTTATGGTATCTACATTATCACCCAGTAGATTCACATCATCGGCATAGGCCAACAGCTGATGTGTCCCTTTAATTTCAGTCCCAACTGGTTTCCCTCAACTTTCCTAATGGCATATTCTAAAGCAAAGTTGAAAATGAGTGGCGATAAAGCATCTCCTTGTTTTATACCATTCTGGATAGGAAATTTATCAGACAAATGTTTACCTACACAGACTTTGCTGTTTCATTTAAACACTTTTTAATCAACCTAACTAGTTTCATGGGTATCCCAAAATCTATCAGAATATTGTACAATACTTCCCTCCTAACTGAATCGTAGGCTTTCTTGAAGTCTATGAATAGCTGAGGTATTGTCTCATCGTACTCCCATTTTTTCTCCAATATCTGACGAATGCAAAAGATCTGATCTGTAGTTGATCTGTTACCACACTGATGATCCCCAATAATTTCATCTATTGTAACTGAACCATGCAGGAACCTCAGCAATGTTGTTGATTTACATTCTTAATTACAGTGTACTACATGTAAACGAACTGTATTACTGTTAACACAAGATGATACAGAATTGACCCCAGCACCAGCAGACGCCAAGGACGACATATGGTCTTTCTGAGGGACAAGCAAGCTGCAAGTCACTTGAAATCCAGAATGGAGCAGGAAGTATCCCGCTGCGTTTTCTGGGAATTTCAATGCTTAACTTCGATGGTGCGAGTCTTTGAAAATTTGAGACTTGACAGATACGAGTCGCAATAATTTTCAAAGGGGCATACCAAGCGATTGTTAGCGTACCTTCATTTATATGAGAGCTGTCAGAAGGACCGTCTCGTACTTAGGCCCAAATTTACAAGGATCTTGTTAGGGACTGGCTGAAAGTAAATGAGAGAAACACCCAAATTTTAGGTTCAGCCAATCAGCAAAATTTCAGAGGAGAGGAAACCAGGCGTTCCCAGAACCGTCAGGACTTCTGCCTCTCCAAAGCAAGCAGTAGCTAAAAGGGAATAACAGGAGTCAGTCATCAAAAGGGAGTAACAGGAGTGAGTCTTCTAAAGGGAATAACTGGAGTCAGTCATCTAAAGTGAGTAACTGGAGTCAATCGTCTTGGGGAGTAACAGGAGTAACCTCCCGGACGTTAAATCGGTGTTGGCCCAGTCTGGTACACAAATTCAAAGTGCTACAGCCTTGTAATATGTAATTCTAATTCATATCTATAATAAAGAGCAACAGTGTTGGTGAAGTGTGAGTTTGAAGTGTTCTCTCTCTCCTTGTGTGAGCAAGGCCCAGAAGTCGCCCTGAG
The DNA here is from genome assembly GCF_002891405.2 of Cryptotermes secundus. Classification (NCBI taxonomy): domain Eukaryota; kingdom Metazoa; phylum Arthropoda; class Insecta; order Blattodea; family Kalotermitidae; genus Cryptotermes; species Cryptotermes secundus. Next base: position 186,948 of record NW_019738888.1, read on the forward strand.
ACAGAATCTCATCCTACCGTCTGAGCAGTCAGAACCCCAAACGCCCGCCTACCCACATCCCCACCTTTGTTTTCCCCGTTCAAAATTCGTGGATTTCACCTAAGTCCACTGGCGCCCATACAAATTCAAAATCAGAGTAATCCCACACCCTACCCTGAACCAGACAGCAACAAGGAAGCAGCAGATGAAAGTGGCGACCAACTTGTGGGGCTTGAAGTCTCACTGAGCAGTTACAGAGTTAAAAGTGATGCCAAACGTGTAGGCGAATGTGACGGCAGTTATAAAAGTGGAGACCAATGTAAGGGCACCAAGAGGACAGTTAGACTATATATGGACTTAACCTTGAAAGAAGAATATTGGACAAAATATTATATGAAGTTGACAGTAGTGATATCCCCCGATAATTACTACAGTCAGTTTTATCACCCTTCTTGTGAACTGTGGACTCCTTCCACTGATTAGGCAATTTTTCCTTATGCCAAATAGAAGTAATTAGATTGTGGATCTTAGAACGTAATATTTTGCCTCCTGCTTGAATAAGTTCTGCCGGAATTTGATCACTACCTGGAGATTTATACCGTTTCAATTTTGCATTAGCACTTTCAACCTCAAAAGGTCTAGGATCAGGTGTTAACGGCTAAGCTGTATCGATTTCTGTCTGCCTAACATCACTGACCCTATGTACACTCAATAACTGAGAGAAGTAGTTCCTCCACGTATTCAAATATTGTGGGAATCTGCAAGCAGATCACCATTCTCATCCTTCTCTAAGTTACTGCTAGGCTGGTAACCCCTCTTAAAGTCATTTATTCCTCTATATAGATCTATAATAATCTTGTTCTTACTGTTCATTGCAAGCTCATCAATTTTGTCTTTCAGATATTCCCTCTTTTTGTTCCTGAAATCCCTGCTGGTTTCACGTCTTATATTGTTCAGATTATCCCCATTTAACTCGCTTGGATCCTGTAACCCAGTGCTGTCCAACGTTCTTATGTACAAAATTCACTGATGCCTATGGAGGTGCAGCCGCCACCACACAACTGCTACTACTACTACTACTACTACTACTACTACTACTACTACTACTACTACTACTACTACTAATAATAATAATAATAA
>NW_019738888.1:188615-238988 GCF_002891405.2 Cryptotermes secundus
GTCATCAATTTTATCTTCTGTTGGGGCGTGAACATTCATAACAATGGTATCACACCAGAGACCTTTTAGTATTATATATGATATCCTATCACTAACGAACTCTACCCTCTTTAACTGCTGATACGATTCTATGTACGAAAAAACCTGTACCTAATTCATGATTTTCATTCCCCTTTCCATAGAAAAATGTATAGTCTCCTGCTGGTGCGATGCCACCTCCATCCCATCTGACCTCCTGTACTCCCGCTAAATCTAACTTATATTTTAAGATTTGTTCTGCCACTGCCCTGAGCGAACCTGCCCTATACAAACTCTGTACATTCCAAGTGCCAAATCTCATACCCATTTTCATTAGCTTAAGTCGTTTATCCAAGGAATCAGTCCAGGTCCGAGGCTTTGCGTTCATTTTCATAACATAATGATTTTTACGGTGAGGAGTTGTTAGGCCTATGCCCAACCCCCAAGCTGGAGGGCCGCCCCTTGTCAGCTGTCCGCGACTGCTTATTCAATATATTCACAGCTTCCCTCCAAAACTGGAGGGCATCTCCTCCATCAGCGACCTGAGGACGTGCCATGCCGTGGTGACAGGGATCCACATAACATGGACTTTTCACACTGGATTACAGAAATGTTTTCCAAAATGTAACATCATCTTCATTTCCTGTAAATATCTGGATGCTTCTTGTGGTAAATAATATCATTTAAGGATTCAAGGGCCACATATCATTCAAAACTATAATCCAATTTCCATCATCCAGCACAGGCCAATCTTGGACATTTTCTTGTATGGTTTCAGTCTCTCAGCTGCCCTCAACACAGTGAGAGTGTCCTCTTGCTCCTAAATCCCATGTGTCTTTTAAAAGTATGTACCCAACTGTGAACAGAACTTATCATATTTTGATCTACATTATCTAACATCCAGATTAAATGTAAACAGATTAGCGAGGGTTCACTCTACATTAAAACACATTACAAAAGGTAAAGCTATCCCTCTAACAGGCTGTTGAGGCTTCCACATTTTCAAGACAGTCAGCTCACAGATGGCAGGGAGGTTGTCAGCCTTACGCACTGGCTGCCCTCTACCCCCTGGAAGACTCCTAGTACTCATTTCTGTTAGAGGTTGAGTCAATCCCAGGGCCAGAATACGGCTGGAAGGATCAGGTCAATTGAAAAAGCCTTCCAGCTTGTAGCATACCTCCACCAACTATGCCACCGTGTGCCCCCAAATTACTATAAGCTAACAATTTTTTAAATTTAATATCAATAAAATTTAAAATCCAGAATTTGTCATACTGCAAACACACACATACACTATATCTGAGCATGACAAAATACCAAACTTTTGGATCTCCCTCAATATTCAATAATGATGGAGGGAAAAAAAGGTACTATAAACAGGTACTGTAGAGAGCTTACCATCCCTGTACTGTAAAATGGATTTTTCTGCATCCTAATAATTGTATTTCCTTCAGCACTTAACAAAGAAAATAAGCATCTCTTGAAAAAGGATACGGATTACAAAACATCTTCTTTAAATCCACCTTCTCTTTGCAATATGGACATGTCTGTTTCTTACCCACAATGCACCATCCTCGAATACAAAATTCGTGAAATCTGATAACAGTGTTAAGAAACTATGCACAACAGTTACACAGCAGTACATTCTAACACATAAAATAATACAAAAAACAAAAACCTGGCTGAATAATATACAGGAGTTGGACAAAATAACAGAAACACTACTACTGTACACATTTCTTTACTAATATGGTGTTAGACTACCTTTGCTTCAATACAGCCGCAATCCATCTTGGAATGGACTCATACAAGTTTTGAACAGTCTCTAGCAGAATTTTATACCGTTCTTCTGAAGAACATGTTCAAGTTGCTTTAGAGATGCTGGAGGCGAGAATCCGTTCCTCACTTTAGTCTTCAAAACTGACCAGAGTGGCTCACTAATGTTCAGATTTTGTGACTGTGCTGGCCAGGAAAGATGTTGAAGTTCACCTTCATGCTCTTCAAACCATGACTAAACAGTTCCAGCTATGTAAATAGGGGCACGGTCATCTTAGAAAACTGCAGTTGTTCGGAAATAACATCTGGATCATGGGATGCACCTGATTACCCAACCTGTCCATGCGCTCCCTTGCAGTAATTTGGCCATGAAGGTTACTAATGGGAAAAGCTGAACATTGTACCATGATATTGCTGCCCACAACATCACAAAATCTGCCCCGTGTTTCACTGTTGGATCCAGCCATTCCAGATTATAGGCCTTCTTGGGTGTTCTCCAGGCATACACTCTTTGTGATGTAGGGAACAGCATGAAGGACATGACTCATCTGACCATGTCCAGGTTGTATAGTCATAACATGATCGTTTACGCATCTGAGCATTATTTTCAGTAATCAGAATTTTGGCAACTGCAGCCCTGCCATAGATGTTGGATTTGTGAAGCTCACATCAGATAGTTTTTGTGGAAACAGGGTCTTCAAGATGAACATTCAGTTCTGCTGTCACCTGTGCTGCAGTAGTTGTGTGATTCTGCAAACAATCCTCCTCAATGTATGACGACCTCTTTCTTTCAATGTTGATTTTCACCCACTGTTCCTCTTCACTGATGTTGTCTTCCCATGATTTGTGTATGCCATCACAACCTTAGAAATTGTTGCTCTCGATACATATAACAATATGGCTGTCTTTTCAAAGATGCTTCAATTAATGAGCACCAACGATCTGTCCTCTTTCAAAATATGACAAGTCTCCCATTTCCCGATTCTTTCACACAGCCCATCACTCAACAGAATAATTAATGCAATAACATGACCACTACAGAGTGTAAACAAATGGAAGAACATTCAGTGTTGCAATTTAGCAAACACAAACAAATTCTATTCCTCAATCTCTTAATGTTTCCATTATATTGTCCACACCCTGTAAATAAGCTGAGAAGAAAAGACAACTTAACAGCAAAAAACGAATATATTGTCACGTGTTGGGTATGTCACCTCACGCCATCAAGGATGTAGCGAATATTTATTGTGCTTCGCTTCTACACTAACACACTTTGCAATTATTATCACTTGCAGTATCACAATTACTGTTTCCACTATATCTCGGCAAATACTAGGCTTCAACGGCCATCGACGGTGACTCTCTTACGACTGACTCTTTACCGTGGAAGTGCATTATTACTGCTGGTTCAACAATCTGTTGCTTAGGAAATGCATTTTTCTGCTGTTTCAATAATCCGTTGCTTCAGAAGTGTAATATTTCCAGCTGTTACACAATGCTTTCAACAATTTGTTGTAACCATAGAGACTCATTGTTGAATTATGATATTGCATTGTAGCAAGAACATGGATCATTGCCTACGAAGTGATGGTTTAGATATGCACATTACAATATTTTAGAGCATTAATCTTGCTTCATACTACATATTTATGCAGAACCATTAAATTCCTTCATATAGGAAAGTTACTCTCCTATCATATCCTGTCAAATCATTTTTCATAGATTAATGTTTCAGGATTCAAAAATATATTGCAGTCTCTGTGCTTGGAAATTCTAGCTTCTTCTTAATATTACACTTCTAATGAATTACTTAATAATGATAAATCATGCAACTCTCTATAATTTCACTTGATGTTGTCCCAAGTGGTTCAAATTTCTGTAAAATGTTGAGATAATATACCATTATTCTTTAAAAGGATGCCACAGAACTTTGCCAATACCGCCAAAAGAAAAACATCATATGTCTCATTCAGCATTAAAATAACACAATAATGAAATCTTAAAAGAAACATGGACATTAACACTGGGGAAAAATAAATGCTTCAGAGATGCATAAATATAAAAAGGACTGAATTCAACTAGAAACATAAAAAAGTAACAGTCTATAATGTCTAAAAATGAATCAAGAAAATCTATAGTCTTCAGGATTAAAAAAATGTACCCTACTAATCATGAGTACTTTTAATTCTACCAACTCTGTTTTATTAAACCAAATACTCCGTTTTTTAAGGTAAAAATACATAAAACTACCCCTCTCAACAGGCTGTAGAGCCCCCCACATTTTCTAGACAGTCGGCTCACAGATGGAGACGAGGCTGTCAGCCTTACATGCTGGCTGGTCACCCTTTACCCCCAACAAGATTCCTGGTACTCATTTCTGTTACAAGCTGAGTTGACCCCAGGGCCATAGTGCGACTAGAAGAATGACGTCAAGTGAAAAATCCAGTGACTCATCGGGAATCAAACCCGCATGTAGCAGTGCCTCTATCACAATGCTAATTGTGATAAATGTAATAGAGGGAAATTAAATAGTTATATTAAGCTGGTAAATCAGTGCAATCTACAAAAACCAGTAAAGGAAAATTTGAAAGTAAATGGATTGGGCTTGTCTCTCCAAAGGTAGACCACATACCACTTAGAAACCAAAGAGAAAATTAAGTGGCCTTTTGTTGAAAATAACAAAAAATTTTGTTTATGTCAAAGTTTGGAACAAAGCAGAACTGTCATGTGACACAACTATGGTCTTTGAAGTGGTATACCTGAGCAGTCTGAGGAGACCCTGTGGAAATGTCTGACCTCAGAAAGTTAAGGCTTCTCAAAATGTATGTAAAAAGGAGAATACTTTTCTAAATAAAATGAAGGAAATCAACATTATCATACTTGCCAGAGAGAAAATGGTGAGTACCATTCCAACATGCCAAGATGCAGAATTAATTATCATTATTTCAATGACTGTATTGAATATTAACTCTGAAATTTCACAACTGTAGAATATTAATTCAGATAATGGCTTATTCATCATGTTTACCAACTATAGCTCCCTCAAATACTTTTGTTCCATGAAACAAATTCTAAGTGTGGCTTGGATAACAAAAACCAAAGATTCAACATCATTACTACCAAAGGCCACCAATGAATCTCCCATTTTAGCTATGTCCAGTCCTCCACAGCCCCCATGAGTTAACTACCCTCATAACACTATGTGAACATACAAACTATGGGTTCCTTATTATGTAATATATTCTATAAACTGCTTCCATTTAAATTTTGCTGTAGTTTTATTTTCCAGTCAAGCTTCAAATCAAGTGACTCTTATAGAGCTTTGGTCCGTACTGGTTATGTAAATCAAATTTAAAAGTTTGTGATGCTAACATATTAGTACAATTACTGACTTTACAGACATTACCCATCATTCTGTTTTTTATTTAAAACACTTCAGAGACTGGACTCTGACTGTCCTCACGTAAAAAGCCTACCTCAGTTCACCCTAACTGACAGAGTTAGGCCCTATCTCCAGACACTGGATGATGTCCAAAAAGTAAATAATTGTATTTATAGAGCTCATTATAATGTTGACATTCTGCCAACAGACAATTTCTGTTAAGGATACACATGATCACAAGAGAGCTTATATGTATTCTCCAAGACTCCTTCTTCATTCTCCTGAACCAGCAATTTGTTACCACATACAGCACACACGGCAGAATCAAGATGTCGTGTGGGCATGCCTTGATCCGTGTAGTACTACACCAATAACACAAATCATAATTAAAATACTATTCTAATGAGCTACTTGTGTGGAAATGGAATATTTGTGTAACATACCACATATTATATGTTTTGTAATAACTTTAATGGAAATACTCCACAACCTTTCATTTTTCATTCTGACTGACTGACCCATCTCCATTCACTTCAGACACCTTCCAAAATAAACCAAATTAGAGGACAGGGTAACAAAAACATGTACACTGGAAAAGACATAACACAATCCAAGAAAATTATATAAAATATCAAGTTCTTATAATATCAAGAATGCCAATCATTGGAGTATCATGCAAAATTAACCAAAGATAAAACTGCTAGTCTACTGTGCTCTGTAACTGAATACTGAGAAATTTTCACACTTTGACAACTGTCCAATGACAAAGCAGTGAAATCTGCAAATTCATGAATTTGTAACAAAGTTCTGGTACTTCTCCCTCACAACAAAAATTCAAACTGTATGGATGTGAGAAACTAGATTCAGTTTATAACGACAGCATGTTAAGTGACAAGTCTAAATGCATACATTCAAAATTAATTTGTACCATTCACTGGACACTACACTGTCTCAACTGCAGAGCTGTGTCCCCAGCACAAATACAAAATAAAGCAACAGCAATCCAAACAAGAAGGATATAAGCAACTGATTGATCAGTAATGGAATTGTGATGCAATTTTAGAACTGTGTAAGATTTGAGGCTTTCACGGTTGTGACTATGAAGAAAACAGTCTTCTGGGATATGGCACCGTGTATATGTGGTGTTAACCGACATTTCGGAGGAACGTATTGCCTCCATCTTCAGGGTAGAAGGAAAAATATAAGAAATCCGCAAGCGAAGAGACCATGAGAACTGGTAAAAGCAGACTGCTTTTACTGGTTCTCACGGTCTCTTTGCTTGCGGATTTCTTATATTTTTCCTTCTACCCTGAAGATGGAGGCGATACGTTCCTCCGAAACGTCGGTTAACACCATATATACACGGTGCCAAATAGACTGCTTTCTTCAATCTTAGAACTGTTTTCTCAAAAGAGGAACATTAACATGAGAAAATGAAGACGAAAAACAATGCTGCAACGATACATATCTATGTACTGCTCACACAGATCAATATAATAATCTCCCCCTACAGGACACATAAGTTATCTTATCATTCCAAAGATACAAAAATTTCAAAAGATTAGACATGTTTGTCTGACAAAAGCACCAATGGGCTGTGCGCTAAACTCACAGTCTGGATAATAAATCTTCATTCAACTCAATCACACATACAGCACAAATAAACTTCAGTCAAGACAATATGCTTACCCCAATATGTGATGCCATTTTGTCAGCGCATATTTCTGCTATATCTCGACCCAAGACTCCATAATACAGACCATAAAATAGGAAGAGCAATCCAAAATCCATCCACATATGTGGTTTGGCATCAAATACTACATTCAGTCCAAAAAATGTAGCCATCATGATGATATATCCTATCAGGCCCAGAGCATAGCTTAATTTGTAGATGAAGTAAAACCACTTGTAGACCAATCTGAAGGGAGACAAAAGTTAATCACTTCATTCTACACTGACAAATAATTTATTTCCTAAATACTGAAAGCACATTTGTAAGACCAAAACAGTTGTCATTATTTATGAATAATTATTAACAAACCTTGGGGTTGTACCTTCAATTGGTTTCTGAATGGCTTTTCTCACTACTAGACTAGTTATACAGGAAAACAGTAGCCATAAGAATATGAAACGCCACCACTGATTCTTCAGGCACAATAACAATGGAATAATCCACATACCAATAAGAGTAGAAAACTGGAAAGAAAGAGTGGCCAATAAATAATAGGAATAATTACAGTGTCATGCCCATTTAACATTTCATTTATGGAGCAAAATGCTTCACTCTTTAGTCTCTGCTGTCACTGAACATTGTGATCAAGCAATTATCATCCCCTGCTTCTTATTTGGGAGGTCCCACATTTGAGACTAGAGAATGAGAATCATGGGTGTGAAGCTTCATGCTTCCTCCCATAACCCCTCCAATCCATCATTCACTAATCACCCTGTCCTTCCATACTATATAATTTTAACAACTGAAAATATTATTAAAGAAAACATAAATAAATTAAAAAGTGCCTATACTCCCTGATTAATTATCTTGGTGTGTGAGCTATTATTCGTGTTTGTATTCAAATCCAGTGTCGCCCAGGAAAAATAATATTGTAACGTTCCCTGAAGTAAGTATGGAAATTTCACATTCCTCAAACTTAATGTCTGTGTCTAGTAAATAAAAGATAACATAAATTAATTTCAAAATTAAGAGGCCTCACAGATTGATGACATCTTCAGATTTCCTACTGAATGAGAATCCCCAATTCTCTTTTACAAAACTGCCTTAACATTCAAGTCACTAAATTACATACCTATACCCATGAAGGTATCAAAATTCTATCATGCTGTCATTTTTTGTAATTTATTCACCTGGACCTGTGTCTTCATTAACATATTCTCTCACACATGCAACCAACTGTACACAAGGCACTTTCAACCTGCAGTAATCGTCATGTACTTGAGACAAATTACATTAACAAATTCTACAGTGAAAACAAGAGTGCTACCTATTAATGTCAAAATTTAAATTCCCTAATAGCAGGAAACCTATTACACTTTAATACCAACTAGCCAGGCATACAACAAAAGTTACATGGTCATGTATGATACAAACTCCATGTGGCCATGCAATACTTACATAAAATAGTCTCTAGTTCATACATGAGTCTGACACAGAACTCGTGAACTATCTATAAAGACTGTTACACATTATGCCCTTTTGCTGACAGGACACCAAAACCTTTTGCTTACACATGAAGAAGTAACTGTACAGTAATTATGCTAACCTGACCATTTCATCTATGCCTACATAATTTAGTTTTGTTCAAACTTTTTTCTTTTATTGCTAGTGGGGTGGGACTAAGTCCCGTGTACTGCGGCCACTTCTGGCCTATTGTACCAGCCCCAGATGATAGGTGGATTGTGGAGCAATTGGTGGAATGAAGATTGGCAGGGGAAACCGAAGTACTTGGAGAAAACCTGCCCCAGTGACACTTTGTCCACCACAAATCCCATTTGACCAGACCCGGGATCAAACCTGGGCCACCGCAGTGGGAAGCCAGCAACTAACCGCCTGAGCTATGGCACGGCCCTTTTTTCAAACTTTGTTTCCATCATGAATCCTCTGTGCTTAAACTGGAAAATTTTCCAGAGGAACAGCCCTGTTTACTATTTCCAAACGACATAAAAATCTCACTTCCAGTGAATGACATATACCTTTACTTAAACTGTCATAGTACCAGTAACAAACAAGATACAGTCCTCATAAAACATGTTTCTGTATCTATATAAAATCTATTCCTGTAAAGGTTAATTTTCTTTTCTACACACCATATATGACCTGTAATGTCTCTTCTTCCATTCGACTAGAACAATTTGAGCCACAACCAATGTGACAAGAAGAATAAGAACCATTTCTGCGTGCATAGACTCATGACCCTTATGCTGCTCATGGAGCTTTATATGCTCCAGCCTGTAAATAAGACATTGGATTTGATAAAGGGCAATGAAATTATAATTATAAAACCATGAATATGCAGTTTTCAACTGTATATAAGTCAAAACATGTAGATCAACTTCTAATAAACCACTGATTTTTTCACCTGGAGTAAACAGCAATTGTTTCATCATCTCTTCAAAATATTGATTTAATTGCTTTGTTCAGGATGTTTTATATAGAAATATTCATTTCTATCTTTTTTATCTGTTTATTGTCATGCCATTACTTTAGTAAAAGATATTTCAACCAAGAAAAGTTGTACACATATTGTGTCCTTTATTTTGGGCTTTATCATCTAAGATGTTTTCAGTGTTGTTCCTGCCATGTTATCATGCTGTGCACAGATTAAATCTGTATAATTCTTCTAGATAGGTGAGGTATCTGATGGTCTTCTATTCTACTTTCTTCTTTCTTTCATTAGGTACTACTGTATGTTTGTGTGCGCGTGTTTTTTTCTGCATACGTACAAGGTGTGGCAATAAAGAAACCGGATTCATGCTCTCAGACAGTCGAAATGTTATCCCCTTCAATGTAGTCCCCTCCCCGATCCCTACACCGCTCCATGCGAATTTTCCACTGTTGGCAGAAGTGCTNGGAGGACGGCCCGATTTTGGATCGTTCCCGACGTTTTTCCTACCCTCCATAAACTTCTTAAACCACTCGAAAACTTGCGTGCGAGATAGACACTGATCACCATATACTTCTGTCAACAAATTGTAAGTTTCAGTGGCAGATTTTCCAAGTTTTGTGAGGAATTTGATGTTAGCACGTTGTTCTGCATTAGCACTCAGCATTATTCCGACGGAGCTCAGAAACACGATCCGCTTCTAACAATGGTCGCGGCCAGACTAACCGATGCACGTGAATGAAACTTTGTGTGACGGTAGAGGGAAGTCCAAGGGTCAATGCCCTACCCTCCTCTTCATCAATGACGTGGCCGGAAATGAGTCATAAAAGTAATCCGGGTTCTTTATTGCCACACCTTGTATGCACACCAGGCCTGTCTGTGTCTGTCCATTCCTCTCCATAATAACATTTTGATATGTGGATGAGTATTCATTATAGTAGGTACAAATGTCAATGGACACCCCACTTTTGCATGTTTTAATTTACTGCCATCAATAATATGAGAACAGTAACTGTTCACATATATATGGTCAGAGCAACACTAGCACAGTCTAACGTAGGGACCTGAAGTAAGCATATTTTGTTACCACTGAGTTTTATACAAAGTAAATCACAATATACTGGCCATGCAAAATATACATTTAGCTGTCTGACAATGATAATTAACAACCTTTTTACTATAGTATCTGTCAACAATATAAAAGACATTAAGAATATGTCATTCACTTAAAATGTATTTCAATACTATGACTGTTAAAATCATTAAAATGTCCATAGGACACTACAGGTATACCACCGGAAGACCACTACGGGCACACTAGCACAAGAAAACATGACAATAAAACTATATAATTTCAAAAACGCTTTGAAATCTTACCTACTCGATCATTATTTTTATAAAGTGGATGAGTTTCTCTCGTGTGAGACAAACACTAATCGATTTTATCACATAATTCATGAATAATTGGTTCTGGGAATCCCTACTGAGCAGCTTTCCTTTCTTTCTTCCAGCAACCAAGATAACACAGTGGGAGATGTACCTGAATGGGCTACTCTGGAGAGATTGCAGATGCCAAGAAGCTGCACCAGGAAGGGAGAACAGATGTAAAGAGGTGTTGCAGTGTAGAGTCTACAGTGAAACGTTATACCAGAGCTATCACCAAATTCACCAATATTATCTCAAAGGCCACGCCATAGCTTAAGCGGTTAGTCACTGGCTTCCCACCGCTGTGGTCTAGTCAAGTGGGATTTATGATGGACAAAGTGGTGCTGGGGCAGGTTTTCCCCAAGTACTTCGGTTTACCCTGCCAATCCTCATTCCATCAAATTCTCCATAAGCATTATCACCAGTACAGGTACAATAGGACATATGAAAGCCGATGTGCCGAGGGGACCTAATATGGATTCCACCTCACACTATATGAAATCTTAACTATTGTAATCTACTGTAATCTATTGTAAACAATTTTAAGTATTGTAACTTTATTCTCTTATTGTAATCAGCCAATGTACAGTAACTGACTTGTCCTATATCATGTAACAATGATCTATAGAGACAAAATAAATAAATAAATAAATAAATAAATATTAATGGCCGCAAAATAACTGCAAAAATACAACAACTAGCATGAACTAAAACTTTGACGTGCATGAATGAAGCTCAGAGAACAAGTACAGTGCAGTGGTCTCCCCAGAGAGTAGAATACACCTGATGATGGCCCACGTGAGGCTGAAACATGTAGTGAAAAACTAAAAAACTAAGAAAATACATGTAAGGTTAAGACAGTCCAACGAATTTTGACATCACTTTTTAGTTTATAAAGTTGCATACCTGTAATGTCCTATGGACATTTTAATGATTTTAATAGAGTATCGAAATACATTTTAAGTGAATGACATATTCTTAATGTCTTTTATATTGTTGTATTGTTGACAGATACTACAGCAAAAAGTCTGATACCTCAATACAACAGGATGCTAAAATATTATATAAGATAATTAGCAAAGCATCAAAGTTAGGCATATGAATTTGGTATGGAGACAGAGACAAATTTTATATGAAGTACACATCTATAGCTTAGAAATTATAAACACTGTAACAGTAAATATGATTGTGATTATGCCTGACAACTATCTGGTAGTGAACTCTACACTAGTGGAAACTATGCACATAGTTAGACCAAAAACTTGGAAATTTGTACCTCTGTATCTAGATGGAATCATTTAAAGCAAAGTAGGCATGTAAGTTCTTCCATGTTCCTATTACTCTTCATAATAATAATCATCCATGATTTTGAGACGTTTTGGTATATTCTTCTAAACTCAGAACATCAAACATCATTACTCTCAGCTAGGAGACCAGTTTTCTGGCTGGGTATTTTCTTCATACCTTTCTGGCAAATTCTGGGATAGCACCTTGAAATATGCAACCACCATTTCCTTCTACATCACTGCTAATTCACAAATCATCTTACTGTATGACATCACATAACCCATGAAGTTCATAAACATGTTATTAAGTAAATTAAAATAAATTATCTAATAGCTAAGCAATTTTGGTCTTCATATATTCCATTTTGATTTTGACACACCCAAAAATGGTAAATCTTAAAAACAGAAGAGAATATTTAAAGAAAACAAATGACCTCATCTTACCTTCTAGGACATGAAGCACACATACTTCTATCTTACTCTACTTATATAGTGGAACCCCTATTTAATGTTCTTTGGTTTAAGGCTTTCCCTCATTCAGTGTTCAATTTCAATGATCACAAATCAATAACTTCAATGTTAAATTACCTACAATCATAATTTTCCTCAATTTAGTGTTCAAATCCACTGGTCCCTAAAATTGGGCTTTTACTACAATTACTCTACAAATAATCACAGAATATGTAACATTCTTCAGTATACAGGTTACTGTTCATGTATATAAAATTTAATTGTACATTCATTACCAGTCATCCTCAAACTTCTATTTCTTCCGTTACTAATCTGTGAACATTTCAACAAACTAATGCTGAAACAAAACTATAAAAATGTCAACATTACAGATCCAGCTTCTAAATCTAGGACCATTATGCAAATACTTACCAGTCCCTTTCTACATATTGGTCCCATGCCATTATATCAGAAATTTTATTCTGCCACTATCTAGATCATTGAGCATTTTCCTCACACTAAATAACTAATTACTTAATGCTGATGGATATTGTAACAGACTATGTGAAAGTATCAAGGCAACTACTGTGTCAAAGAATGAAAGTGTTATGTATGTTAATTATATCAAATTACTGAGACTAATTATGATGTTCCTCTACTCACCTCCACTTTTCTTCTGGAGTAAGGTCTTCTATTGTCTAGAAAAAGATATTTAAATTATTATATGAAACAGTGAGTCATTTACATCAGGGATGTGTGAGGCATTTCAAATTGGTCACAACTTTCTTGTGAACTGGGTTCACATGGAATTTGAGCTGAAAATTAGAAGAAAAGTGACAAGTGTCACTAACCATCTGTAAATATGAAAAGAAAAACTGAAGCGTGGCCCAACAAATTTTCATGATATTTAATACTTGTGCTTCTTACTTCATTTTACACATACAATATGGATTCAGTATATGCTTGACAATCTGAATTTCCACATGATAACCCAAATTTAGACGAAGAAAATTGTTCTTGTTATATTTATAGTAAGAAAATGATACCCCACCAAACAGTCCAAGAGAACAGAAAGGCTTTAGTGGCAATGTACTCCCTCTCTCTCTCTCTCTCTCTCTCTTCTTTTCCCCTCCTCCTGAACAATCGCCCTCCCCAATTTTCTCCCCACCACTCTGCCTCCCTGATACTTCAGCCACAAAAGTTGAAGCTGCAGTTCTACCGCAAAATAAGATGTATAAATTGATGAAAGTTAACTCTTCATTACAGCTGTATGATAACAGATAAAATTAATTGCCTTCATGTTAAATAAAGAAGTGTCAAAGTAAGAGTCCTTAAAACATATTTAAATTGGAAAAATGACAAAATTATTGCCCCTTGCCTTTGAAACAGTGAAGTCCTTCCTATGACCCTTAACACATTATGCAAACAATTTTTAATGCCTTCCACAAATACACATATCAGTGACCAAGCTAAAAATAAAGTAGAGCTAACACAACCCCACTGAAAACACATAAATGAGAACACTGTGGAAATAAGTAGCTTTTATCTTATGTTCAAATTACTGAATCTTATGGCAACTTGTGATTGCAGCAAGTGAACTGAAAGCCTCGAAGGAAGGTAATGGCATGTTATAGGGAAGCACATGATGCCATCAAAACTGGATACATATATTCCAGAGTGAAGCTATATTTATGACGGTAGAATTACAAAACTGGGCATTCACACATCCCCAACATATGTATGTATATAAAATTTTCCTTAATGACATGACATGTCATTTGATAACACCTTATTCACACACTTCATACTATTCTTTACATACATTTCCACTGCTGTTAAAGAAGTAAAAACTTAATGCATCAAGCTCCCCACCTCTCAAGTCACTGGCACTCACAATTAACCATTTGCTACACTCACACAGTGTGTATCAAAAGTGTATCATAGGCTGGCATGTGAATTCATTAGGTCACACTGAAGCAGTAAGTTCCCAAAAACTTTCTATTAACCAACTCTCTGTGGTAATGACTGAGCAATCACACATATACTGCTAACTTCAAAGCACAGAGTCTTCATAAGAAGTTGATATTTACTCAGGTGATGAACAAATGCCCTGCTTTTAAGGAACTGAAAATCAATTACCATGTTCTCAAAAACCTAATACTGGATCCTTTTATACCTCAAATGATATTAAATGGTTTCAGTGAAGTTTCCTTGGGTGATCAGCAGCTGATGATGGAATCTGGGACAGCCTTCATAATTTCATCTTCATGTGGCTGACCACCCATGATGACTTTATTGTACAGTCACTGTCAAAGCTTCAAATCATATAATTTTGGTCATCAGTTCAATATAACCCCTACTTTGCATGATATAGAAATCAAGTCCTCAAAAATGGAATATGAAAAAAAAAAACTGTTATGTAACACAAGATACAGATTTGAGTTCTACAAGTTATATGATGTTCTTCAATATGATAAACATAACCTATCTGGATGGACACTCTCCTTGTGGGTGCTAATGTTTGCTTTCATCATTACCTGAATCATGAGGGGTGTAAAGAAACCAAAGCAGACCTATAAGTAATCTCACCGACCTTATCAGCTTATGTCATCTATCAATAAATCACTGGGTCATGATGCTGCCACATGCACACATTTGTTGAGTGTAAAATAATTAGCAAATACAAAGAAAAATAGTTTATTAATTTAAGCAATCAATATTGTAGTGTAATTTGCTTTTGCAGCAGTGTGTTTTTATCTGGAATAAATACATCAAGGCCAATAAGGTATGCAAAATTGCAAGACTGCTCCATAGAATGGAGTCTTAATAGTCACATCAGTTCCCTACATTTGTCAATCCACATGAGGCATTTCTCCAATTCCTGAAACAACATTCCATGTTATCAACCGCTGATTGTGCATCTCATCTTACAGAATTACTATGGAGAGGTCACCAGAAAATAATAATAAATTCATACATGAACTGTAATGCATGCATTAAGTCAAACAGAAACACCTGCACCATGAAAATGCTCCCAAAATGGGAAGAACCTGTAAAAGGTACAGCTATCCTTGTAACGGGCCATGGAGGCCCATAAGGTTGTGAGACGTACAGCGAGATTCTACAGATAATCAACCAAAAACATAAAGTGACCATAATCGACTGAGACGCGTTCACCGGCTACCAGTGCAGTCTCTTGAATTCACGTCTCGCTTTGTGACAAAACGTTTCGATTCACTCTGTGCATATTGTACCGCACACTATAACTCCTCAATCCAACATAACCCCACATATTCAAAATGTGCATGAACCTAACGAAGTCGGCACCAGTTCTCCTTCCTAAAGAATGCAGAAAATAATATTGATCATCCACACGCTGACAGACTATTCACTAATAAAGAATGAGCAAAATATCATTTTAAACACACACGAACAGTAAGTGTGGCAATACATGTTCATTTCAAACGACGATGAAGCATGGTAAACACAATAATTTTACACCAAGCAGTCACCTAAACCATGACACATAACAGGTGAAGTGCTTGACTGGGTCTTTCATTACCGACTATTCAGTTCACATATCACTCACTACTGAAAAAATTGAATGAGTTTATGGTACTTGCCTTATTCTCCTCCACCATGATCGCCATTTGTATGCAGTACCGTTAACGTGAAAACACAAAATCCAAGAACAATTCTGCTATTTATACACTGATCCGTGGTATAGTGGTAAAGCTATAACAATGAACACGATCAACACTGCTACCGCTACAACCTAAGGGCGAAGACACGCCAAGGAACCTAGCAACCGCAATTTCAGGCAATTGTTATCAGCCAGAATTGAACACATGTTACTGCATGAAGCGGCGCATATTGAGGAATCGACAACGCAGTTTCCTCAATTTTCGCTGCTCCCCTCAGTAACATTTGTTATACAGAGGCGGTAAACAATACTCGGAAATTGCGACTGCCAGTTTACTTTTTCTGCCCTCGATATAAATAACCGAATATTGCTAACCAACTTCGCTGTAAACAAGTTCCGCGGCAACGAATACGAGCTCGGCAATAGAGGAATTGTTGGAGAATAGACACACAATAGAAAAACCATGGAGATCGCGTACGAGGTAAAGGTAAATTTGTCCCTGTATTTTAAGTAATAGGCAGCGCCACAGCTCAAGCGGNGCACCTAAAATTGTCTCTCTTCCTTCTGTTCTAATGCTTCCCTTTCTGTGGCGCGTTTTGGTTAGCCGCGCTGTTTCATTTCGATTCTGCACCCGAATAAGCTTCAATATTCCAAAGTCACTGGCTGCCTTGTGAACATCTGTAAGGGCCTTCCTTTGAAAGGCGATAATGAAGTTCTTTTTTTATTGCTAGTGGGGTGGGACTAAGTCCCGTGTACTGCGGCCACTTCTGGCCTATTGTACCAGTCCCAGATGATAGGCGAGGGTGATTGTAGAGTAATTGGTGGAATGAAGATTGGCAGGGGAAACCTTAGTACTTGGGGAAAACTTGCCCCAGTGCCACTTTGTCCACCACAATCCCACTTGACCAGACCTGGGATCGAACCCGGGTCGCCGCGGTGGAAAGCCAACGACTAACAGCTTGAGCTATGGTGCGGCCGCTTAACTATGTAAGGAGCTGGGATGGCATAGTCGGTATAGACTGGTTATGGACTGGGCGACCGAGGGGTGGGAGTTCAAGTCCCTGTAGGATTAAGAATTCTTGCTTCCACATGTCGCCCAGACCTGCTCTGAGGCCCATCCAGTCTCCTATCCAATGGGTGCTGGGGGCTCTTTCCCGGGGGTAAAGCGGCCGTGACGTGCAGTTTACCACTCACGTCCAACTAGTGCCAAGGTCAAGAAAATGTGGATCTATAAATCCACTGCCCCATACACCTTCATGGTGTAAGGACAACTTTACCTTTTACACTAATTGAAAGGCTCAAATCTCATACAAGGTATTTTCTAACAAAATAATGGCATTTCGGTTGTAGAATGTTTAAAAATCTATTTATTTTGAATCACAGAAACAAAAAAAAATTCCACAATTTTTAAAATTTGAAAATAAGAGCAATGTAATATATTATCTGCATAATACTGTGGCATATAGACCTGTTGCTAGGCAAATACCACGAAACAAGCAATGAGTACAGCCGTTTAGAGGAAATAGTGTTTTCTATGTGGTCTGCGCCGAGGANGCCCCATACACCTTCATGGTGTAAGGACAACTTTACCTTTTACACTAATTGAAAGGCTCAAATCTCATACAAGGTATTTTCTAACAAAATAATGGCATTTCGGTTGTAGAATGTTTAAAAATCTATTTATTTTGAATCACAGAAACAAAAAAAAATTCCACAATTTTTAAAATTTGAAAATAAGAGCAATGTAATATATTATCTGCATAATACTGTGGCATATAGACCTGTTGCTAGGCAAATACCACAAAACAAGCAACGAGTACAGCCGTTTAGAGGAAATAGTGTTTTCTATGTGGTCTGCGCCGAGGAGTTGACAACAGCTCTGCACGGGCAGCTGTGACAAGTGGACCTGAGCACGGGAAGCTGAAGAATCTCCAATGTTAGAAGCTGGTGCAAGGAAATGGCTGGTTAAGACAGCAGCCTGGAAAAGACTTAGCAGATGTTGTGGTGATTTATAAGGCATGGAAATCAGCAATAGCTCTGTAATCGCTTGAAGTTATGAGTGGTGTATACAAGTGGTCAATAAATCCCTTCACCAATCCAAACTCCTGAAATCATGACACAATACTACACACACACACAGAGTGCATTTACATCACCTACATACACCCACCATCATTAGTGAGAAAGTATTAACTCAGTGTGTTCAAATTTCCCACAGGTTCATGAATACTGGGACACATCCTGGTTTGTCCTCTGCCGCAAGTTCAGCCAAAAACATTAATTCTGAGATAACATGAGAAATTTAAAGCTGACAGTATTGAAGAGATTACTACAGACACAAAAACCATGTACAACTGTGGTAGACACTTGACTGAAGACAGCACAGGATCAAAAATTTGCAGGACATGAGATCACAGGGCAATCATGACATTGGAAGGAGGATTTTTAGATGGGTACAGGCATAAAATTGCATATTTGGTGAAAATATGATGTTAAGTAGGCACAGCTGTGCTGTGCAACATATGCACAAAGATAAAATCTCTGCTGGTACTGGCTGTATTAATTTGTGTTTAAAATATTCAAATGCCATCTGAAAATTATTATTTTTGTGGTATTCTCTTATATCTTTTCAGTAAAGAAATGAAACATGACATTTCAGTTACATTTTACCATTACAAAGATATGACAGATTAGCTTCAGTTATTCCAGTGCTGGCTTACAGCTTATTTTTGGCTAGATAACGCTGAAAGTGTGGGGGGAACCATGTTTCTTCCAGATTCCAATCATACTTCCTGAACAGATTCAAATTTGCTGACAGGGTATGCCAGTTAATTTAGTTTTCATTGGGACTGTGTTTGATTTAGTAAGCATAAATAAAAAAATCTGCAATTTTCTTCTCAGTAGCTTAAGCACATGCAACTATAAAGGTGTTCTCATTGCTTTCTACAGATCCTGTTCCTACTAACTGGACTAATTAAGAGGAATTCCATTAGTCTATGCATATATGGTTGCAATGCATTAAAAGCACATACCTCTTTAAATTTTTTATGGTTGGCAGGATACTATTTTATGTTAGGTGTGACTTCTGGTTTATTCAACAATAATTTATCATCTACAGGGATTATACAGTGTTGAATGGGAAATGGGAAACAGACGGACAGTCATAAGCTACTTTAAGCAACTGCCTTTGTATTTTGTGTATTCTGTCTGGAGGAGCAGAAAGAACACAAAAATTAGGATAGTCAGTCTTCCTATCAAAATTGAGTCCAGAGGTGGGGTACTGTGTCAACTTCCATGCTTTGTTTGATGTAAAGGCTTAACATGTCATTACAGAATTCGGTCTACTTAAACACAAAGTTTAAATTTAAAAACATAAATAACAAGCCTTGTATTCAATTACAGGTTTCCAATAAATACTAGTAACTCACTTAACCTCACAAAAGGAAGATGTGTCATGTTAAGGTACAACTGAATAGCCAAGACATAGTTTATTGGACTACCCATTTAGCGTCCAGTATCTGATCGAATTACATTCCCATTCAATATCAGTATTTTGGTATCTCATTTTCACCACAAACTGTTTGAACTCATATTCACATACTTGTAGCAGTAAGAAGTAACATATTTAGAGATTCACACACACACTGCTCATAAATATAAAAGTGATATCCTTGTTAATATCCATTGGAACACCATGTCCTTAGTATCGGTATTTGGTAGAGTAGTCCTTCGGAGAAACAACCAAACCTCTTCCTTTGCGAGCCCCTCTGTATACTGTTTCAATTATATCAATCATCTCCTGCTTGTCTTCCAAAGGCCAATTAATTTTATTGTTGTTTCCTGTTCCCAGATCAATCATTATGTGTTTGTTTCGGAAGAAGAACATAACGGTACATGGATCATACAACTCATACCTGAAACACAGGATAGAAATGCACATTACTCAATTGCTGCAATTAGTAATACACCACATTTGAATTTTGTTTTAAGGAGACAGGGAGCATACAAGAAAACATGTGGAAGTTTGAAGGTGAAGCACTTCATACAGAAGAGGACTGGACACTTAGAAAAGCAAACTTATTTATTCCTTGCATGTTTTACTGGTGAAGAGGAATAAAATACATGAGAATAAAAATGTACCACACATGTATTAAAAACAAAAGTCCATTTATATATGAGACATTTCTTAGTAAATTGAGGGAGGCAATATATCACATAAGATACTAACATCTTTTCGTTTTCATGCAGTATATGCACCATGTTTTACCAGTCAAATTAATACCAATGTTAACCACTTAAGTGCTGACTTAAAATGCAGTTTGTGTCCTTTAACATATGGCATATATATTATTATCATTTAAAAACCTGTGACAAATACTTCCATATGGTTCTGGCATCTTCTGAGAAACATATGAACTATGTGCAAAAGCTATCACACAACCATGAAAAACACTGGGATAAACAAACACAGTACAGCACTGAGCCCTAAAGTTCTTCAGATATGCTAAGTAGGAACTGAGAGAGAATCAGTTATAGTAGTAACAGTGAAGGGGTTAAAGTAGGCCAATAGCATAGCACTGCTTGGTCAGATGAAGACAATGGAACTGTCATAATAAGAGGCAAAAAGAATAAATCTGTACACTGCAAAACTAACCATGCTTATGAACAGCAAATGGTGTAAAAAAAATGGATCATTACTTTTGGAGTGACCCTACATACACACATGAACAAATACACTCCCTTTCACATATTTGCAGACATATGAGGGAGAGTCAGTAAATGGATAACAAATGGAAGTAAAACAGCTGTAATGGATATAATAGGTTTTCTGTGTATGTCACTAGGTAGCAGCACAGTCCAGCCACATGACAGTTTAGCTAGCAGACATGCACATGTTCACAGGCTGGTTTCAATACTCAAAATGGCAACTGTGCTTGAGGATACTACTGAAGAGCAGCGTTATATTGTGTGTGCAGAGAGACTCAATGCAAAGGATATTCATGAAGAAATGTGCCTGACATGTAAAGTAGTTCACAGCTGGGTCAAGAAATTCTCTCAAGGACATTCAAAAGTTGCAGATGATGAAACATAAGTGCAGAAGTGGCTGAGACAATAGTCAATATACTGCAAGTTTTGATGTCCTGCTAAAGCGATGTGACAAGTGCAACAATGTTGGTGGAGGATATGTCAAGAAATAAAAGTTCCCCCCTCCCCCAAGTTTGAATATCACATGTTTTACATTTTACAGCCATTTGTGACCTATTTAATGACTCTCCCTTGTACTACTTGTATGTTCATCCAGATAAAAATACATACATTTTATTGAAGTCAGGGACCTTTGTGATATCCACCAGATATAAAACAGCAAAATTCTTAACCTTTTCTGCAATGCTGTACAAAACTTCATCCATCTTCATACACGATGGGTCCCAATCATGACCAAATCGAATTACCTGGTACAAATTAAAAGAAATGTAATACCATCACTACATTTGTTTCACGATTTATAATACTTTGATTTACCATGGTATGAGGCTAATGTACCATGTAGAGACAGGTTAGAACACCTCCACCTGCGAGTTACGGAAGGTAACAAAATGGGAACCTGGTGCCTGAAGGTATACTGGGCCAACATGTCACTGGGGAACAGAGAGACCTGGTCTTCCAGGTCAGGGGTTAGATGCAAGGCTGACAATCTTGCTTCACATAAAAAATATTTATTTAAGAAATCTAAAGAATTTAAAACTGGAAGTCTACAAATATGGCAGAATCTTCTATGCAAGGCTATGGCTCAAAAAGGGCTGTTCTGACAACGATGATGAGGCTAATGTAAAATGTGCATTTATTCTGGACAATGTGTCACAGAAAATAAGAAAAAGGCAGAGGTAAATGGTACAATAATTGGGAAACACACAATCTATTTTGTAATATAACATTTACATTTTCCATTCAATTCATATGCTTTAGGTCCAGATATTTCCTCAGCACTTCTTCTGCATAATACAATCTTTTCTCTCAAAGCAATGATTATGTTTCATAGCAGTACAAAAGAGGTAAAGTGATAGGTTAGGTTAGGTCGGGTGAACTTAGTTTGTATTGCATCAGCTTAGCACTATGTGAAATACAAAACTCTGTAGTTTCAGTCCACAAGCGAACAATACCGACCCAGTGACCACTGCTTGTCAGCAAATTTAGTGCCAAATTTTGCTGATAAAGGTGTCACGTGGTCAATGCAACAAATCCACACAGCCGTTAATTTCGGCTTTCTAGACCGGAGCCGCTATTTCCTTGAAATAGCTCCTCAATTATCCTCACGAGGCTGATTGGATCCCATTCCAGACCCACTACTTCCCAGAAAATTTGGTAGCGCCAGGAATCGAACCTGGACCTCTGAATCTGTAGCCAGGAACTAGACCACAGAAAATAATTTCACCAATATTAGCATTATACAGGTTTGAGGTGCAGAGGCTCAAGTATATGGTCTCCCAATTATAAAGTTGTATCAGCATCTGTATTCCCAGTTTGACAGACAAATTCTTAAACTGATACAGTCACTGTTGCACAATTTAAACAGACTGCTACACAATTTCAAAAGAAACAGTCAATGTAGCCTCCCACGTTTTACTTGCTTACTACTGCATAAATAATAATACACTACAAGGGTGAGCAAGCTGGGTCAAGAAGTAACACTTCTGATTTATATACAGTTGTCCATGTCAAATCTTGCCTGGGGTAGTACTATCACGTAAGGTTTCTTGTAGCTTTCTTCAGTTCCTTCAGGTGAATGCTAGTACAAGGCCTTGAAATATGACTCTACTTTCTCCCAAAAAAATCCTTTCGTTTTACGAAACGCAATCATACACTCATACCATTTAACACTAAATAACTTCTGCAGTTCATACAGTATTTTTATATAACCCACAGTCCAACCATCTATTACAGATACACTAATGGAAAGCTCTAAAATAGCAGTACACTAGTGAGAATCTATTACAAGAGTATTTTACACTGGAGTACAGAGAACAGAACTTAGTAGCTTAAGATACAATGTGACATATACATATGTAAATATTACTATATAAAATAAAGAATATCTACAGATCTGATAATAAATCAATATAATGCACAACAGTTTGCAATCTGAAATTCCTAGAACCACATTTTTCAAGTAGTGTTTCCCTTTCATTAATGTGCCCATTTATTTTTGGACTACAAAATGTCCTACCCCTAGCTTTGTCATAATGTAATGTACAGTCCTGACACTGACTGCGCTCAACACATTAACGTCTTGGGCTGGTAAGTCAGTTTTTGCTTAATTAAGTAGCAATTCAGTGGCAATGAGCCGGTCACTGTTACAAAAACACATACTTTAATGACATCAATGAGTGTGACATTCGGCACTGAGGAGTTCCCTAGAACTCAAATGAGATGGGATGCCAAACTAAAATAACTGGTGCAACAGCTGCAGAGACACTAAAAGGGAAAGAAAAATTTGTAGCCCATATATAATAATAAATAAATGTCCTAGAAATGTGAGAGATTCCGTTGTGCTGTATGGCACCAAGTATTCTGTAAAAAGATCTGCATTTCACATGTTAAGAATGGTAAGGAGAAGGATGAGGGGGGCTGATTATGCAAGTCAATGTAGTATACTTCTGATTACCAGTGCTGAATATCTGTCCAGACGTTTTTAAGTTAATTCATGTACATGGAAAGTCTGAGCAAACTTAATATCACTCAACAGTGCTGTGAACAAGCCAACAGGTGACAAGCCACAAACCACACAATCAATACATGGATAATTGGTAAAATACCACACAGCAACTGGTAACTTTCATTCAGCACTGGTGCCCATGAATACCAACACAGGAGTGTAACTGCCTCAAGCAGATTACAGAACTTTACAGAAACTGGAGTGAAAACAGACATTATCAAAGAATGTAAAAATTAAAATATACAAAACTATAATTTTGTCTGTTCTGTATGGGTATCAAATTCGGTCTCTCCCATTAGGGAAGCAATAAATAATAGGAGGGTGGAAAATTTCATGAGGTACTTTATATCTGTACTTCTCACCAAATATTAGGGTGAATAAACCAGGGATAGTTACATGGGTGGTCCATGTGACATGCATTGGAAAAAAGAAATGCACATAAAGTTCTGGTCATAGAAAACCCAAAGAAAGGAGAATATTAAATGGTTATTAAAGATACAGAGTGGAAGAATATATATTTGACTCAGAACAGGGACCAATGGCAAGATTTTATGATCTAATTTTTAAATCGTAACTATGGTCTATAATGCAACACTAACTTTATATAAAAGACACTAAAATATATTAAATACACTATAAGTGCTTGTTAAATATTTTAAAATATCATTAAAATGATACATTCATTCCTTGTTGAAACATGTTTTGGCCACACATGGGCCATCATCAGGCAACATATTTTGTTACTAGGGAGACTACTGCACTGTACACTTTGTCTTCTGTGCCCTTAAGCACATCGTTGTTTTTGTTATTAGTTTCCTTCGTAGAATACTTCCATTGTATCGTGTATTCTGTATATTTTTAGTGTCATTTATATAAGGTTACTGTTGCATTACAGACAGTATACTTACAATCTAAAAGTGATGCCACAGTGCAACAGGATGATGATGAAATATAATATTTATGATCTAAGTAATGAACCTTTAGGTTCCATAAAATGCAGGGATTCTTTTAATTAGATGTACAAAAATTACCTCTCATGAGTTCTGCTCCATGAAGCTACATCGCAGTTGAAATAGCAGAATGGAAGAAGCTAGCTCCTTAGCAAGGAATTCTGTAATCCTTTTTGGGCTGTCTGCCATTATAATGCATTCTCCCCTAATTTAAACATAAAACATAAGATTCCTGCTATAGATATAACACCTGAAAAATTATCTTACCACAACTCGATCCTCCTCTGAGAGTATAGCTTGATCAACTTGCCAGCCATTGTGGAGATGTCCTAACATGTACGACATGTTGGCTGATTACAGTAAACAACAACCTGAATGGTACAAAAGCATAACACACGTAAGACTTCAAGAGTTTTCCAGTGGTGAAGATTAGTACCATTGTCTTCTGGTTTATTACACTGTACAGTGTGATAGGTGGGTACCACCGTTTTGAAGAAACATACTGCCTCATTTTCAGTTGAAAAGATCCTAGTATGTAAAGCATTATGATTTTTCTGGTTTTTACAGTAATGAGCTCTAGGCGAACCAAATCCTCACCCTACCCACTTCGACCCTGAAGACAGAGGCGTCATGTTTCTCTAAAATTGTATCCACCTATAGACAAAACCTGGCAGGCAACAATCTAGATTATGAGTACTTATGTAATGGGAATAATGCTGAATATGGTGTTCTCAAAGCAGTAGCTATGGAGAATACCATCTTCTATGACGTGACACCATGTAGTGCAGTATAAGTCCACCAACGTTTCGGAGGGACGCACTGCCACCATCCTCAACCCTCAAAATTGCGACAGTGCTTTCCTCCGAAACGTCTAACTTCTACACGACTACATGACGTCACATAGTAGACGATAGTCCTTTTCAAATACAAAGTGGTGTCCTTCTTTATCAGATAAATCCAGTGCAACCCTGGAACAAAGAATTATCGGTGTTCATGGGCCGACCAATAACCTGAAATTATACTAACTCATTTATAAAATGAAGCATAACATACGATTTATAGACATTAATTTTAAATTACTGATACAATGCACATATAATATGTATATAATTATTAAAAATCTAAATACCTTTATTATTATAACGTGGACAATTTAAAAAAAAACACAAAACAAGCAACACCTACCACAGCCACGGACGTCACAGATTACTTATTTTGTTGACAGATGATTCACTGTTCATTGATCTGTGTGTTTACCGTAAGGTACGAACCGTGCCAACAATGCCATGTAGCCCATGTAGGGTAGAACGATGTGAGAGAACGTAGATATCGTAGATTTTACACATCTTACACGGAATACGGGTTCAGTAACAGTAGAGGTTAGGAAGGGAAGTAATTGATAAAGTACTTTAGGAGAAAAAACAGATTCTGAAGTTTTATCAGCTGATATTGCGAATGGGAAAATGATTAACTTTTGCTGCCCAGCCCTAAATCCCACGATTCTATGCAGTACTGTGAGTACCGATGGTTACGAAGTGACAAATCTAGTTTCGAGTAATGCAGATGAAGCTCGGAAAGGTTTCTTGGCTTATAATGCCATTAAACCTCCGGTGACAATAACCATTAACTTTTTCTGCAGTGTCAACGTAAGTCACATAATTTTGTGGTCACAAGTTGGTTGTCAGAAGTCTACTGGATTTGAAATTTATGCGAACTCAGCGTCGAAATCCAAATCACAGGATTATCAGAAGGCTGCATATGGTTATCTTGAAGGTGATGAAATAGGTGTAATATTTTATCGAAGAGGCAGTTACCACGAGTGCATTAAATATACCAAACAACTGAATTTTTTTGCTTGGAAAGCCATTCCTGGAAGAACATGTTATTTTCTTAATAATGCAGTAAGTTTACAGATTAAAATAATTAAAACAAGGTCGTCAGTTCCTGCTTTGGCTAGAGTAGAAGTATGGGGAAACCCAAGTAAATCGTGTGACCAAGCCATCAAGCACAGTGTTTTTAAATTGTGGGCAGACAGAAGTCCGAAGAAAGAAACTATGTGCTGTGATGAGTCAGAGAGACAATTACAAACTGTTTCCGATTCTGATGTGGAGTTTGAAATTCCTGAGGAATTTCTTGATTCAGTAACTTGCACAGTAATGGCTCTTCCCTTCATTTTGCCTTGTGGGAAGGTTGTGGATCAAAGTACGCTTGAGAGACATGAACAGCACGAAGCAAAGTGGGGACGAGCACCTAATGACCCATTCACAGGAAGGATATTTAATGAAAATCACCGGCCCATTCCAGCCACTTCTCTTAAAGCTTGTATTGATAAGTTTCTTATTGAGCATTCTGAGAGACAAGAACTGACATATGTACCAAGAACCACAGGCAGGGAAAAGAGAAGTAGAGTTCATGAAGCAAGTTGCAGTAGTGTGTCTCCAGCAGACATTAAACTCAGTACCTCTGTAGGGTGTCCAACTGAGAGTAAGGAAGTGACTTGTCTATCTGCTTCAAAAAATGTATATCAGTTGAGGCATAAAAGCCCAAAGTACAGAGATGAAGATGTGACTGGGACTAAGATACCTGATGTAGAATCATATGAGGAGAAGGTAGACTGGAGTCTGGACTTTGCTGTCAAGTCTACTCTCGCAGGTCTTCCTACATATACTAGATTCAATGATCATGTGGTCATTCAGCAGTGTGCTGCATGTAGTAGTGACAGCATTTTGTTTAAACTTCCTTGCAAACATTTTTTGTGTAGGGTGTGTCTTGTGTTGAAGAAGGAATCCAAGAAGTTAATCTGTGATGTGTGTAAAGCTTGTTTCCAGTCTAGTGATCCATTACGATATCATGTATAGTTCTCAAAGGGTGGAATATTATGTTGATTACCAGTGAAATAGCTTCGTCACTTGGAAACCTTCATACTGAGTCTTCAATCTCAGACTATTCCCAATGTAAGTTAACAGTGTAATTGAATGCATAGTAAGAATGAATGTGTACCTGTGTAAATTAGTACACTTCTTTCTGTTTATCCATGCACTCTAGGTTATTCTTATCATATGTTTGTAAGCCTGTGTTGCTGAAAGAACAGGATGAGTTTATTAAAGAGCTGGAAACAGTACTTGCTGCTGTTACTAGACAAAATGTAAATCATTCTAACCCATCCAATCCTAAGGTGTAAAACTTATGAAACACTATTGTATAGTAAACATGTACAAACATTTGGAAAGAATAAATTGGGTTCTATTAAATAAGGGATAAACTGTCAGCACATCTTTCTGTATGCTGGAACTTATGAGAGATAATCAGATTTAAGCTGCAAGTAGTAATGGTGAGTGCTAGGAGTATGTCTGTTATCCTTTCTGTATCTCTTGATCTCATTATCAGATATGTATATTGTGAATGGCCCCCAAAATGAGCAGTGTTACATTTATATATATACAGTAGAACTTGGTTATAGCGTCATCAAAGGGACCTAAAAATAGTGTCGTTATAAACGAATGTTGTCGTAACTGAAATGGGCACATCCACAGTAGCCTTATGTTAGTCACGTAAAAATCTACCAAAAACCGAGTTAAAATGTTGCATTTTTTAGTGAAATACATAGTTAAGTACAGACTAACGTAACATTAACGTGGAATTGCCCAAATGTGTAATATCAAAGACATATTACAGCACTTTTCACTGACAATACACACAATATTTCACAAATCACATTAACTTTCTCTTCAATGCTTAAAACTTTCCTTTTCATTGCCATGTTTTCGCTACTGCACTTCTCTGGGTTTAGGCAGGAACACTATAGGGTAAGTAGACAATGTGAGGTCCTGTTAGACGAGATTCTAGGAAAGGAATGCAGTTAACAACCTGCCGCGTCCTCTTGCACTATTCACGCAGTCCCACCCCACACCCTTGTTTTCGCATAAAACCCACGCTCCTCTTGCAGCCCGCGGTCGTATTCTTCCAGGACAGTCACGTCAGCAAGTAGAGAAAGTGAGGGTGGGCAGACACATCGAACTTTCCCACGATATCAGAGAAATTCAGGAATGAAAATGACGTTACATACGAGGTTGATGCATTTGTGCATGTCGTACTAAGCAAGGTATAAAAACAGTTGCTGTATGAGGAATTAGTTCATACCATTGAATATTTGACGCAATAGACAAGGTGTCGCAGAAACCGATGTTGCTATAACCAAGTTTTACTATATATATATATATATATGCACATACAGAGGGCTTACTATGCTAGTATGCATGCTGGCAAACAGTTGTATACTAGCAAATTTGTCAAAGTTGTCTGTCTGTGTATTGTGTTTCCACCTTAAGGCTAATTTTGAGAATGAGCGTGTTTTTGGAAAAGAGTTGTGTATGAGTATGTATCACTTTTCCTTTGCACGTATTTTGTACACATGTGTACATTATTGCTTGTCTAACATCTTTGAGTGTATGTTGTACCTTGGGTAGGCAAGCTTATGAAAGAAAATCCTCTGTGTTAAAGGTCTTTGATATTGCAGTTTTGATTACCATTAAATGTTGAAAGCAGAATCTAGTAACTTTCTAACAACAGTAAGCTATGTCACTAATGACCATGCAGTTTATTGATTTTCTAGAACTATTTACCACTGCTTGTTGACCACAAGTTTTGTTGCTTGTATATACAGTATGACTCATCTGTGTAATAACTCCATAGAGCAGAATTAAAAATAACTGCTCAGCTGATCAAAAAAATTCCCCATCTTTTGTGGAACCCAAAGGTTCGTTATAGCATTCTCAAGAACCTCATCCAGATCCTGAGCCAAATTAAACCAGTCACCACCCAGTTTCTTCAACATTCAATATGTATGCCCAAGTCTTCCACATGATATCTTCCTTTCAGGATTTACAAGCAAAACTCTGTGCACATTATTTGCCCTGCCAGCCTAACCCTCCTTTAATTGATTGTACTACTAATATCTGATCTCAAGAATACAAATTGCAAATCTCAGTAAGCAGTTTCATCCAGTCACCTGTTACTTCCTACCTCTTAGATCCAAATATATGGGATATGGAGTTTGTTGCTGTCCAATGAGAAGGAACCATATGGTTAAGATGATTTTAAGGAAAAGAGGCAAAGGCAGACTACTCAGTTTGTATCTGCACAGTTCAGGTTGGGATGTGTGGCTAATTCAGTGGCTTTCCTGGTGATGTGCAGTCATCATATGTAGATACAAATATTATGTTTCTGGACATTATCCATCGGCCTGTTTTCATTTAAAAACGTTTCAGAGACTGGATTCTGTCTCCATCTTCAGGTAAAACCTACTCAGTTTGGCCCAATTGCTATAACTAGTCCTTATCTCTGGAGACCTCCACCAACACAAGACAAAGCATTAGCCAAGCACAGCACAAACCATCTGTGAAAGCTAAGATGAAACATTAAAATATTAAGAACTCCACATGTATGAGGCCTAGCACCAGAGAACTATCAGAAGAGAAGTCATCACTGCAGAGACAAATTATCTGTATGGTGCAAACACACACACACACACACACAAAAAAACTTTTCCCACTCAACCTACACTGGACAGAGTTGTAGATGCATAATGTCCAGAAACGTAATATTTGTATTAATGTATCATCACAAATTTTTAGATCTTATTAAGTGTAGATGTTCGTGAGAGATTCAGTTTCATAAAGTTTTATGCTGTCGCTTGGCAGCTGCTGATGTTTGGACATCTGGCATGGTTTCTCAGAGACAACAGCGCAAATAAGTATCACAACAGGTTATGTTTACTGAATGCAATAGCAAGAAAACTAGTGAAGTCAGACACAAAATTTGAGATTTTCACAGCAGTAAAGATATTGATGGTAGTTTTCTGGGTTATAACTGTGAAGGCTGTTAGATGGTTACCAACATTTTGGAGAAAGATCTTGCCGCCATCTTCAGGGTATCCTCCAGCTTGATTAACAGCAGATATATTCAGAGTTATGTTGGTCCATACAGTTTAGAATGTATAAAATACCCCCTCATCAATTACAAAAAGATCACAGACCTCTGAACACACTTAAGAGTTTAATAACTGAAAACCTATATACTTATGAAGCTGAGACCTCCTTGAGGAGAAGCCAAATTCGCAGCTACTCAAGAATTTACCAGCATGTTATGGAACCCAAAGGTTCATTACCGTGTTCATAAGAGCCATCCACTGGTCCCTATCCCAAGCCAGATCAATCCAATCCATAGCATCCCATTTTAATATTGTTCACCCACCTACACCTTGGCCCTCCCAGTGGACTCTCTGGCTTTCCCACCAATATCCTATACGCATTCCTTTTCTCCCCCATTCGTGCTACATGCCCTGCCCACCTCAACCTCCTTGACTTGATCATTCTAATTATACTTGCAGAAGAGTAAATGTTATGAAGCTCCTCATTATGCAGTTTTCTCCAACCTCCTGTCACTTCATCCCTCTTTGGTCCAAATATTCTCTTCAACATCCTGTTCTCAAACACCCTCAGTCTGTGTTCCTCCCTTAATGTCAATTATAGTTCTGTATATTCAAATTTTTATGTTTTGGACAGCAGACGAGAAGACAAACGGTTCTGGACTGAATGGTAGCAAGCATTACCCGAGTTCAGTCTTCCCTTAATTTCCTCTTAAATCAGGTTTTGATTTGTTATTGTCATTCCCAAATATTTGAACTATGCCACATTTTCAAAACGTCTGTTCTCTATCATCATGATTTTGCCCTTCGTTTTGGTGACAAGTTAGCAACATATACTTACAGGGGATGGACAAAAATATGGAAACACCTCGTGAAATGCATGCCTGAATTGAAGTGTTTATTTTAGCGACGTTTGTAGGACACGCTGTCGTATCTGCCCAACACCACTACCTGTACAACCTCCGCAATATGTTGCAAGCTTCATTTGTTGTCGAGACAGTGTTCTCTGCAATTTTTTGTGCATCACATCCAAGCTAACAGAATTCGAACGCGGGCGAACTGTTGGGGCCCATATGGTGGGTGCTTCCATAACCCAGGTAGCCGAGGTTTTTGGTGTTTCGCGAGGCACAGTATCCAAGATTATGACCGCATACAGGAGGACTGAAAAAACCGCACTGATAAACACCAGCATGGATGGAAATGTGTGTTGAGTGATCGAGACAGACGAACATTGCGTAGGATTGTGACGAAAAATAAGACTACAGCAGCAAAAGTGACTGCTGAACTGAATGTCACACTCACAAACCCTGTCAGCACCAACAGTATGAAGGGAACTGCACAAGCAGGGTATTTCTGGATGAGCTGCAATTCCAAAGCCACTCATCAGTGATCAAAATGCCACTAAGAGGACAGTGTGGTGCCAAAGTCATAATCCCTTCACACAGTTTCTGACTTCTGGCCGAGTTTACGTCTGGAGAACGCCATCCCAAGCTTACGATCCAGATTGTTTGCTGCCAAGAGTGAAACATGGCGGTGGGTTCAATCATGGTATGGGCAGCCATATTGTGGTATTCTGTCGGACCCATCATTACCCTGCAAGGTCACGTCACTGCCAACGACTATGTGACCGTTTTGGGCAACCAGGCCCATCCCATGGTGCAAACTTTGTTCCCCAATGGTGATGCCATTTACCAAGCCAACGATGCCTGTGTTCACATAGATCACATCTTCCAGGACTGGTTTTCTGAGAATTAAAATGAAGTGTCATGTCTGCCATGGCCCCCACAATCGCCAGATATCAATATATTGAGCCTTTGTGGTCTCTTTTGGAGAGCAATCTGCATGCGCACTATCCACCTCCATCATCGATAACAGAACTTACCATGTTTTGCAAGAAAAATGGTACAAGATTCCCTTGCATATCATACAGGACCTCTATTTATTCATTCCAAGGAGACTGCAAGCAGTTCTGCAAGCCAGAGGTTGTCCTACACCATATTAGTCACGGTAATGTGTTTTTTGTTGGGTGTTTCCATATTTTTGTCCATCCCCTGTAGTTTTATCTGTGTTTACTTCTAAACCAACCTTGCTTGCATCAATTAAAGTTTGTGTGTTTTTCTTTATGATATCTATGTTATCACCCAGGAGATCCACGTCATCGGCACAGACCAACAGTTGATGTGTCCTGTTTAATTTCAATCCCACCTGGTTTTCCTGGAACTTTCTAATGGCATATTCTAAAGCAAAGTTTAAAAGGAGTGGCAATAAAGCATCTCCTCGTCTTAGACAATTCTGGATAGGAAATTTATCAGACAAATGTTTACCTATACAGACTTTACTATAAGTTTCGTTTAAACACATTTTAATCAGCTTAACTAGTTTCATGGGTATCCCAAACTCAGAATATTGTATGAGGCTCGTCCACAAAGTAAGTTTCCCTGGGGCCGTTTATAGAAACAAAACACAATTTCATGGAAATATTTATTGCCACAGATACAGCAAGTCTTCACTTATTTTTAAACATAATTGCCACAGGAACTGAGACATTTGTCATACCGTGGGACCAACATTTGAATACCTGTGTCGTAGAAGTCTGCCGTCTGGGATTGGAACCACTGTGTGACAACCTTCTCTGACTCTGTCATTCTCAAAACGCTGACGCTCACCGGACAGGAATTTTTTGAGGTGTAGGAAAAGCTGGAAATCACTGGGAGCGAGATCCAGGCTGTAGGGTGGATGATTAAACACCTCCCAGCTGAACTCCTGCAGGAGACTTGCTGTCCGTCAAGCCGTGTGCGGCCTAGCATTATCATGCAGGAAGACAATACCGGCACTAAGCATCCCGCACCGCTTGTTCTGAATGGCCTGTCGCAACTTCCGCAGTGTTTCACAGTAACGCTCAGCATTCACCGTCTCACCTCTGGTCAGGAAGTCGATGTGGAGAACGCCCTGTCTGTCCCAGAATACCGTGCACATCACTTTCCGTGCCGACGTCTGCTTAAATTTCGTCTTACAGGGAGATCCACTGTGATGCCAATGCATTGACTGCTGCTTGGTTTCTGGGGTAATGTGTGAAATCCACGTTTCATCACCTGTGATGATTCGGTCCAGAAACTCGTCGCCGTCATCATGGTACCACTGCAGAAATGTCAATGCTGACTCCATGTGCTTTGTTTTGTGTTCTGGTGTCAGTTGCTTCGGCACCCACCTGTGCGCACAATTTCCTGAACGACAGATGCTCTGCGACAATTTCGTGCAACAAGGAGCAGGAAATCTGCAGGACATGACTGCTGAGTTCCGTAATTGTGATGCGATGATTCTCCATAATGTGTTCCCGCACAAGTTCCACCAGGTCGTCTGTAATGATGGATGGCCACCCACTGCACTTCTCATCATGCACACTTCGTCGACCTGCTGAAAACTGTCTGCACCAGCGACACACAATCTGCTTGCTCATGACGTTAGGCCCATAGACCCGGCACAGCTGACGATGAATTTCGATCGGTGCTATGCTCTGTGCATTCAAAAACTTTATCACTGACCGCACTTCACAGTCGGCAGGAGCTGGAATAAGAACCTCCACCTTCAACAGCTGCAACGATGCTACTGTAGGAATGCGGGAAATTCCATTAGTGCATGCGCCATGCTACGTCATTGCTCTATCACGTACAAACAGTCGCTTCGCGCAATATAAGGTTTGCTAGCTGTGGGACGAGTGGGAAACTTACTTTGTGGATGTGCTACGTACAATACTTCCCTCCTAACTGAATCATAGGATCTCTGGAAGTCTACGAATAGCTGATGTACTGTCTCATTGTACTCCCATTTTTTCTCCAATATCTGACGAATGCAAAAGATCTGATCTGTAGTTGATCTGTTACGTCTAAACCCACACTGATTATCCCCAATAATTTCATCTATGTATGGACTTAACCTTGAGAGAAGAATATTGGATAAAATTTTATATGAAGTTGATAGCAGTGATATCTCCCGATAATTACTACAGTCAGTTTTATCACCCTTCTTGTGAACTGGTACAATAATAGATCCCTTCCACTGATCAGGCAATTTTTCCTTATACAAAACAGAAATAATTAGCTTATGGATCTTGGAATATAATATTTTGCCTCCTGCTTGAACAAGTTCTGCCAGAATTTGATCACTACCTGGCGATTTATGCCTTTTCAATTTTGCAATAGCAATTTCAACCTCAAAAGGGCTGGGATCAGGTAGTAACAGCTCAGCTGTGTGCATTTCTATCTGCCTAACATCAATGACCCTATGTATATTCAATAACTGAGAGAAGTAGTTTTTCCACCTATTCAGAAATTGAAATCCTATATTCTCACTTTAAATATTTTTTGATGATGATAATACTAATAATTTAATTCTGTAAGTGTAATAGTAACAACAAATATATTACACATACAAAACATACTTATATTTATATTTTGGTGTAAAACAAACATAAAATAATGAAATATGCTGTATAATTTTAATATTTTAACACTTAACAATTATCAGTATATATGATAAATATATATTTTAGTTATTTTAGTATGTATAGACAAGGCATGCAATGAACTAGTTTGTCGTGGATTGGATCAGCACCTGAGGATGGCACATTTGTGCCGAAACATGTAGTGAGAGTGAGAAGAGGGGACAGATGAATGTATGCACTAGAAGACGAATAAAATAAATCATAATTAAAATAGTACTTTATTTATGAAAAGCTTTCAATACAGTAAGTTAGAAACAGGATGGAGGAAAGTAGGAATGCATATAGGATATTGGTGGGAAAGCTGGAAGAAAGGAGACCACTGGGAAGACCAAGATGTAGGTGGGTGGACAATATTAAAATTGATCTTAGAGGGATAGATTGGATTGATATGGCTCAGGATAGGAGCCAGTGGAGGGCTCTTGTGAACATGGTAATGAACCTCCAGGTTTCATAAAATGCTGGGAAGTTCTTGAGTAGCTACACAATTGGGAGCTTCTCAAGAAGGGCTCAGTTCCAAGAGTGAGTGAAGGTAGAAACAGGGCTTGAAAAACCATGTCAGTGCTATTAACCAAATTAAAAATGTATACATTGTCCTGTCTCTGGAAAGTTATCTTGTTACATCAAAACAATATAAGTTGCCTAAAACCTGAATCATTCATCTTTATGTACAAATTAATATAAAGAAAAGTTACTGTAAGGTACTGCCAATGTACTAACAGTTTTCAGAAAACTGGAAGAAAGTCTAATATTATCTTCTGGGATGTACTGTCATGTAGTTCAGTATAAGTTCTCAGATGTTTCAGAGGAATTTACTGTCTTGTGGGAGTCATATAAGCAAGAAACTCGTAGTTTTTTTCTTCCTTGGCTTATTGTTTGACCCTGAAAATGGTGGCAATATAACCCCCCCCCACCAAGAAAAAAACACTAGTGAACTTGTACCAGACTACATGGTAATATAGGTCAGAAGATGTACTCTTCACAGTCACTGCTGTGAGAACCTCAAATGCAACATGAAATGAAGTCCATTAATATAAATAACCTGAGGCAGGTGGGTGTGTAACCATAATTTTCAAGCCATGCAGCACATTATGCACCATAAATAATTGTAGAACACTAACAAGAACAACTCTTTAATAACTGATAAGAGTACCACGAAAAAGCACACAACTGGTTCACTTCATTTTTGTGAGCACCAATGTTCATTGTTCTCTTGTCTCATGTAGCATTGATTTCTTCAATGTTCAGATGTGCAATGAATCTCAGACGCATTTGGAGGGCTGGACGTAGTCTACGGATTATGCATTCTACCTCATTCTTCATCAAGTCACCCACAAACATGTACTTAATGTGATAACTGAGTGGAAGTCAAGGAACAAAATAAGACAGTGCCGCAGTAATTTCAACTGGCCCAGTTCTTAGAATAGTGTGAAACTAAGCTAGGAGTTTTGGATAGAAGTCATAAAGCCTGTTTTCCTATTGCACAGACTTCTAGTCCCACAAATCTTGTGCTGTAAATGACATATTTAGGTAATATTTTATAATCCAACAGTAAAATGCTATTTAGCTCATTGATTAAGGTGCTGAACTGATGTGCAAATAGTCATATGACTAAATCCTGCTCAAGTCAGTTTTCTTATACTGTTTGCAATCATAAAGATATTAAAAATTAATAATAGTGGCCGCAGTATTTTATTTTTGGCAAAGCTATCCCTGTAGCAGGCCATGAAGCCCCATAGGGTTGTGATACATCAAGGCTCCCACATTTTCTACACAATTGGCTCAAAGATGGTGGTGAGGTTGTCAGCCTTACACACCAGCTGCCCTTTACCCCCGGGAAGATTTTATTTTGGAAAAACTTACTATTTAAATACAGATTTTGTCTATTTTACAAACGTTGAAGAAAATATCACATAGAATGTGTAGGTATTTCTATTATCTATTCGCGTACCAGATTTCACATGCCTAACTCCAATGGTTCATAGCATTGCCATCAACCTGACAGCTAAATAAATGTTACATGAAGATGTCATGTTGTTGTTTAACATTCTAAAACATGTATCATAACAAAAATTGAATGTTTTATCAAGATCTATTACTATACATCATTTCAGGACCCTAAGTTAAGAGGCTCCCACCCTTTGTCAGCTATTCAACATGCTTCAATTATCAACTCTCACTATACTGTAGAGTAGTTGAACTCTCTGTGCTGTCTTCCACTGTCTTCACAATCCACACACACTCGCTCCTGGCACCACGCACACTCTCACTCCTCCTGGCTGCTCTTTGTCTCAGCACACTGTACACACAGTGGCTCACATACTGCTCAGCCGGCCTCTTATACTTTTCCCTGTTGCCATGTAGTAACCGCAGTGTCCCGTTATGTCACTGCGGGGGCGGGGGGAGTTTTTACTGGCCTGTTACCATAGCAGCAGCAGCAGCTCCTATATGGTTACATAACTGCGGTAATGGTTGCCTAACACAGCTGCTCGGCTGTTATGTCACCACTGGCAACACGTGTTACCGCACTGTGCGGAGACCACGATCCTCAACATCCTCCCCATCTTGGTGTGCTTCTTCCCAACGATGTGTCCCTTGCGCTGTGCCACTCCTGCACAGCGGGTCATCCTTTCCCCTTTTGGCTATGATAAGAGAACTTGCTGACCTGTACAAATCAAGACTTCCTACCATGGCTAAGAAGATAAGTCTGATAGGGTTCACTTCACGTTTCAGGAACCACACAAGATCACCATACTGGCAGCATAGAAACTGGGCATGAGGCAGTAATACACAATATAGTATGATACACCGATCATCAAGGAAGTTGCATTTAACAACTGTTCATGCCAATGAACTATAATATTAGTTTTAATTTATTATAAAAATGTTATGACCAAAATTTGTTAGGGTTTTAAAAACACTTAATCATCGTAAGATAATAAATTAGGTATACTTAAATGGTGATTTCACATCTTGTCTGTTGGCAAAAAGTCAAATATAGGGAAGGAGAGGAATCACAGTTCATACAAATCTGCAATGGCCTCAGTGGTGTGCATGCTCCTGGGGAACAAATGCAGACATTTCTCTTCCAAGTTTCAAATTTTCTTAATCTGTCCACACAAGGAACTTAGTTCATATTAGAACCTAAAGCATGAAGTTCTCGAGAAATGCTGTTGATGATGAACTCTTTGAATTTCTTTGGCCTTCGAGAACTTGCACGCAGACCTTACACTGACAGCCTCTTTCACTGTGGTTTGAAATGATGGACCCAGATCTCATCATTCTGAGAAGACAAAAAAACCTCATCTTGTGTGTTGTAGTGGGGCAAGAGGTTGATGAGTACTGTCTTCCTAGCCTCTCTGCGTCAGTCAATATTTGTGGCACCCATGGCACTCAGACTGCATCAATAATGGTCATTACATGCCCCTAGTAATTCTTTCCAGGTACAGTGAAGTGTCAGGCATCATGCAAGTCTACTTCTACTGTTTCCAACTCATTAAGATGTTTTTCCAAGCATTAAACAGTATTTATATCCACAGATTTATAACCACACACTTTCCAAAACTGAGTATACAAATCGATCTCTTACCTTGAGAACTAAGAATCAATTCATGCCTGTTTTGTCTACATATCAAGATCCATGATTGGTGAGATTAAACTGCAACTATACATAAGCGATGGTGAATGTTTTAGTACTATACTCATGTAGCTATTGCTTCCACATGACATTAGCTTTCTTTTTATAAGTACAGCACTTTAGAGAAAACAATATTTAACTAATTTTTCACCCAAATATTATGTACTATACAGTATATTATAAAATTATAAGTACAATATATATCAGGAATCATACAGATACAAAAGTAGTAAGCAGCGCTTATCTTTCTAATTAGAACAATATTTTACCTATAAAGTTTCTAAACATGGCACCAGTCATAATGACTCAGCAGATAAGTTTAATGTTCTTCCAAATAATAAGATCTACTGAATTCTTTACACTGAAAAGATATGCTCATACAGAGAATTCACCAGAAAAACAAGTACATGGTTTATCAATAATGATCAACATATACCCAATGGCAACTGAATTAAATTTCAAAATATATTAAGCACAAAAGGATACAGGAGATCACAGATGGGATCCATGTAGTGCATGTGTGTCACATTCTTATCCACCTGCTCTAGAAGTTCATACAGCTCCACTGTCAAATCTGTCACGCATCTTGGCCGATCTGTATTAAAGCGCTGTAAGAATGGGCCTACCAAGTGGCAGAGAAATAGAAACTGCTCTTCAGTCCTTACCACTGGATGGACCTTCTCCCTCACAAACCTGATAATAAAGGTCATTCAGCAGCATATATCAACATCCAGTCACATTTGGCATGGTACATCCCAAAATCTAAGGATTAAAATATAGGCAGCATAACTTCTCTGTTTTAACACTGTCCTTAATAGAACAACATATTATTTGACAGTTCAGCTCAGTGAAAGTAATCAACCTAAATATTAATAAGCACTGAAATGTAATAAATGACTTCATATTATTAAAGGTCTTAACCAGAAGGATGGACATCTGAAGTTGGGTACAAGGAATTCTAGACAAGTTTCATAAATATCTTTGGAATCACAAAGACTTATTTAAAGAACAAAAATATGCAAGTTCTGAGGGTAATTAAATGTTTCTACTTAAGCTCTTTATATTTTGCCAACAAATTGTTTTCCAAAAATTAATACTTCAAAGGAATCATCAATCAGAATATAGGACACAAAATATACTACATTCAAACAAACGTTAAGGTCTTAAAGAAGAGTGCATAGAGAACCCTACCTGCTAGTGATACTTACTGAGGAACCGTGCTGATCTGACCAACTCCTGCATGGTGCCACATGGAATGTGCCAGGGCTAGCATATATGAGAACTTATTTTCAAGGAGAGAATCATGTGTGGCAGCAAAATTGAATAACTGGAATGGAGTGTTACGATACTTCCACTGAGTCAGCTGTGGGGAAGTTATTACCTCCACTAGACGATCATGTAGAACTGACCAATATGAATCAGGTAAGGCAGCCATTATAAGTCCCACTGAATTGATCCACATATGAATTTGGTTTGAGGGTATCACAGTATACCTGCAATGATCAATATCCAGAATTTTCCAAGAGAAAGAAGGTAGAATATATATTGTAGACATTTGTAGACTAATAATTTATGCAGAACTCGTAATTTTCTACTANTTGAATAACTGGAATGGAGTGTTACGATACTTCCACTGAGTCAGCTGTGGGGAAGTTATTACCTCCACTAGACGATCATGTAGAACTGACCAATATGAATCAGGTAAGGCAGCCATTATAAGTCCCACTGAATTGATCCACATATGAATTTGGTTTGAGGGTATCACAGTATACCTGCAATGATCAATATCCAGAATTTTCCAAGAGAAAGAAGGTAGAATATATATTGTAGACATTTGTAGACTAATAATTTATGCAGAACTCGTAATTTTCTACTAGTTATAATATTCACATCATGCAACTACAACTGTCATGATTCATCAAGTAATCAGTGATGCACAAATTTAAGCCATTACATTTGAAAACTAAGAATGTAAATTTTTTCTTAAATGCGATACATATATACACATCCTGATATTCTTGTACAATGATTATGAATTTCAGAATTTTGAAACTCATCATTGCTAATGCCAAAGACTTTTCATATCTGTCAGGGAAGTAACTGGAAAATATCTTGAATGAACATTTTGTAGCTTTCAACTTCAAATGGCATATTCATTATTCATGCATACCGTTTAATGTAACAGATTACATTATCCTGGAGGAGAGAAAAAAACCATTATATATGCAAAGTCACTCCAGGGAACTTTAAAGGTAAAAAGGTATTCCAGTTTTTCATGCAGGAAAATGTACTTTGAACATTTTAAAAAATTATTTTCAGTTTCTTTCATACTGTAACTTTTATTCTGGAATACTCGTAAACATTTATCTAGTTATGCTAGCATTTGATGTTTTCAAAGTAGACTGAACCAAAAAGTTTGCAAAAGTTCTTCATACCATTTGGTAAGAGAAAACTCACCCTTTGGCAACAACATCTAGCAAGTTTGTGCCTACAAGGGCTGGAGTGACTGGTACAGCCATGAGCTCTACACATGTGACATACAATGCATGGGCTGCAGGGTTGGGGAACTCATTGAATCTCCAATCTGTGGCTGGAAAGTGTGGCTTCCCTGATACAGCTACAGAGAATGCGTCAAGGAAACTAATGTATGACTCCAAACTCCTTAAGTGAAGGGCACTGAACAGTCCTAATTCATAATTAAAATTTAGGCACAAAAGTACATGATTATATTGCAAGACACTCTGTATTCTGAGGATCTCAGTTCATAATAGCTCAGTCTCCTCACTTCAGGAATTCAGTAACAACTCTAAACTGCACATTTTCTTTTTCACCTCTGAAGCACAATAGACCACTGTAGGTCATGGTGCAAGGGCAGAGAAGGCCCACCCCTTATACAGTCATTCTCACCTCTTAGTTGTTCACAAAATGAATGACAGAAAAAGGAAAGGGGAAAGAGAAATGACGTTCAACAGAAACTATTTGGCAACAGAATGAAAGGCTACATTAAAATGTTACAAGTTCTAAATTAGATATTTTCTTCCACTTGTAGTAGAATACATACAGTGGAACGTCTATTTGCTGTTGCTCAGTTTAAGGGTTTCCTCGATTTAGAATTCAGTTTCGATGATCTCACCATCAAATTACCTCAGTTTAGTGTTCAAAGTCACTGTACCCAAAAGATACCTTAAACACGGGTTTCACCGTATTAGTGGCTCAGTGCACAGACCACCAGTTCAGAGACACTAAAACGAACAAGAAAAATTGGATAATAAAGAGCCAG
Organism: Cryptotermes secundus; assembly: GCF_002891405.2. NCBI lineage: Eukaryota > Metazoa > Arthropoda > Insecta > Blattodea > Kalotermitidae > Cryptotermes > Cryptotermes secundus. The sequence goes on from NW_019738888.1 coordinate 230,719, forward strand.
CAAAATATTTAGATATTATAGTGGTGATGTAACAGACAAATGGCAAAAATGGCATGAGGACCTTCACAATTTGAAATCTTTACTGAATACCATTACAGTGGTTAAATCAAGAAGAATGAAACAGGTGTAACATTATTAAAATAAATCTGTAAAAACAGCTTGTGTAAACAAGCAGTACAATGGATTGGCTGAGGCTTCTGCAAATGCAATGATACAGCTATAGGTTTCATAATAGAGAATTTCTCAATATGATGAATAACATAAACTACTTGAAGGAGACTCTGTATCCTTGAATTAATAAGTTATTAGTACACCTCAAATTGCTTTACATTAAATCTTTGTGCACCATGTACTGGCCATATCAGCTCATTGCTAATCAATTAGAAACGCATTTCTCTCCCGAGATGACATCAAACATGACATATTGATGTTTAAAGGATAGAATGACCTGTCACAAAACATATCAACCCTGCTGTTTGAAGATAAACTGACGAACGTATTGTCGGTTTTTCTGTGCAACAGCACTTAGCACCATTTGGCATTTTAGCAGGTACTTCTATTGGACGGCTTGGCAGTCAGAGGATTAATTAATAGCTGCAAGAAAGGATACTTTCAACTATTCGCCGAACAAGTCTAACGTAATAGTCCAATTCAGGGATCCAGTTTGTCTCATCTGTTTGTCGCTGCATATAAGTCTGGTAGGGCTCTGAAAGACTCCATCCTGGGGCTCTGATGTCACGTAAAGAACCCAAAACTGCTGCTACCAGACGGCGTTTCAGTGGTGGACGGTCCCGCAACTTCCGTTCATAGTAGTGGAGTGTATTATAGAGGTATGTTACAGGGCGATCTGCAATACGTTTTGTGAACAAAATGCTACAGGCTACCAGTAATAATAATATATACAAGAAAATACAGCCATGAAAATTGTGGTCATTATATTTATAACAATCATGAACCTAATGAGCACAAAAATTATACATCAGCTGTCAACTATTGGAAATCAACACAGTAACCAAGATCTATGATGCAACTAGATCTATTACATTACCATGAAATTTATACAAGCACCCAAGATGTTCCAGCAATGTCTCCAAAGATTTGGTGACTGGAGGAAGTTCAAGATAGCGATGAATGACAATATCAAATACCTAAAAGCAAGGAAATTAAGTAGATTTATTGTCGTGTGTGTTATATAACATGAAACGTTGATCTATCTACCTTACAGAAGAATAAAAACTTACTGGCAAGAATCTGAGGCATACATTTCCAAAGTACACTGGCAACGAATGATATGGTGATGAGGGGCCTCCAGACTGTTCCAAGATTCCCTCTGGAGCAAACTTCTCAGGATACTTACGATGAAAAGCAAGATGCTTTTCATGCCTGGCAGTAAGAGAAGTTAAAGTCATAAGTATTATCATGAATCTCAGTTTGGATGAATAGAGTAAAGGAATTGAATCTGTATAATTGTGGATGGTTGGAAAAATACATTAAATCTAAGAAAATGAAACCAAAGAAAGTAAGGGCACAGAAGAGTGAGGGAACTCGAAAGTGCAGAAAAATAAAAAGGTAACTATTATATGCATTGCTCACTGATGTATTTATCTGGATGCAAGACAAGACTTCTTTCTTGCTCTATTTTTCGTTAGAAAATACCTAACTCCATGGTGAAGTGACATTGAGAAGGTTATAACTGCTCTCTTACCTAAGAAAAATTTGTTTTATGGAAACGACAGGTTCATTGCTGTGTCCAACAAAAGCCTGCAAGGTGTCACCCTATATTTAGAAATCAAGAAAAATGTGTAAAGATCAAGTATGACTAAAGAAATACTGAGAGAACTGATTATTTTAACAATAAGATTTTCATTACCTTCACCACAATATTCATATATGTACAGTCCTATATTCTTGGAGTTATTAGATTAAGGCTGCAGGCTCTACTTTTAGTGACACAGCATTCGCCAGACGTAATTCTGTATTTTCATCATTCTTGCTTCTAAGCAGGCAACAGGACTTGTGTTAGACAAATACTAGCTTTCTCTACACCATATCATATGCTAAGGACACATGAGTCAGGGTATGCCACAGTTGCCAGATGCAACAGTGATCTTTTGTGGTAACTGTCAGTGACTGATTTAAAGTGCACTAGATAATGCTGATAGTGTTAATTAATACATAATCAATGTTGTTCACTGCTGGGTATATATTTTTTAAATGTCTATATTGATGGAAAAATGAAGACAGTTCCATACTGAAAAGGTGTGAATATGTACACACAGTAAGGGTGCTACAAGAATGAATCATTAATTTCTATTTGAAAAACATTAACTTAAAATGCTAAATACCAATTTGATTGTTTCCAGTGCTCTGGTGAATTTTCTTTAACGAATTCTTGTACACGGTTGCGCAACTCAGCTGCCTTAAGTAGTAGCAGTTGGATGATAAAAAAGCACACTTGAGCTTCACTGCCTTCTTGAGTTCGCAAGGCCTTAAATAACAAAGATGGTAATCGCAATTTTATTAGGTATATACACAATCAGTTAACTGAACATACAGTGGGACAGTGGCTATGGAACTTATTCAAAAGGATCAACTAATTAAATTCTTTGCAGGAAAACTTTCTAGAGCTATCAAATTTAGAAAAAGGTTATTCTCAGAATTAAAAGCTATTATTTTCTGAATCAGCAGTAATATTTGGATAGGCTCGCTTTACTACTTCATTACAGACATATATTTTGTCATCTCAGGCCATTTTTTTTCTTGTAACTACTACTGTTGTTGTACACTGGCCAATAGCAATTATGTTAAAAATACAGTGAAATAGCTAATTTGCTACACTAAAATAATGCATGTAATTAATTCAGTTACATACATAGCTCTGTGTAGATGTCCTATCCCATATACTACTAGCACAAAACAACATTATCTATATTAGCAAGTACTAACAACCTGTCACTAAATGATTATACAGAATTCCCCACAGTATCTGCTGCTGCCTCAGTACCTACAATCAAGATGCCACAAATAATACATAATGTTCAATAACATTTTCCTCTTACAATATTCCAATAATCAGCTAAGAAAATACATAATTACACTGGTTGAGATCTAAAATGGAACCTTCTTTTGAAACTAGAATGCCAACACAGTTAATACATACAGACCTACAGTCAGAAACTTCTGATGTAATTTTTGTGGCAAAGACAAACTCACTATCCCAGCTAGGAATGAAACTTAGCCATCATGCATGAAGTCGGGTACTAACTGAGCTTATTTATCTTCATTTCTGAAGTTGTCAAGGGAATCCTACTATCAACCATGCATTACAAATGTCCTTACCACTACGAGTATATCCTTAATTTGACAAACTTCTCTTACAGTGTCTTAACACTCAGATTTGCCTAACATGCATATTTATGACTTATCCTCATTAATTACAAATAAACATACCAGCCCAAGAGTGACTGGGATCCTAACATGACATTCAAGTTCCTGCCATCTGAGGAATCATGAACTACAAAAGAAAGTGTGCAATCATAAAATATAAAGCTGTAAGTACTGGGTACTTACCAAACACAGAACTAGTCTGTCAATTGTCACAATGTTGTATTTCCATATCATGTCATTGATGGCATCCACACACTTGTTCACATGTTGTCCTCCTCCAGAGTTAGCAAATTCAAACACCAAATAATCACAGAACTTGCGCAGATGTGCTGACAGAGCTCTAGCACCAATGCGTTCCAATATCCTACAAACAAGGTTCATCTTGTCCCTTCACATTCATTTCTATGCAGATTAGCAGTTGCTACAGTATCAATAAATTAGCCAAGTTCAATAAAACCTATCTTGCTAGGACAGACACTAAACTAAAATGGAATGGAGCAAGTACGGGATAAGGTAGTCACAATATCTTGTCATTTAAACAAAACAGAAATAAATCATGAAAACACCAGTCACTGCATTCGTAACAGAATGTTTTCTGAAGATGTGTCATGCCAATACTGAGCAAAACCCTGTTTCAGAGACTCACTGCCTTTAATATCAAAGACAGAGGTAACGAATGACTAATGAATGATGCGTGCAGGTACATCTCCTACAGCTTTGTCATATTTTAAGTCTGTATTAATCTGATTTGATGGTTTAAAAAACTACTTGGCACTTAATCACAATTAAAACTTCAAATTCAAATCAATCAGAATACCTATCTTCCAGGACTGAAAGACATAAAAACCAAGTGTAAAGCAGGAGTACTTGTTTCATGATTTCCTTCAAAAATGTTTATACACAACAATATTCAGGTTAGGTTACAAGTTAAAACAACACTATTCTGCGTTATCAGGGTTCTTTCTATGTTCTACTCACTTGTAAGCTATGGGACTGATTCTGTCAGTCTCCAGAATCATCTTCCAGAGCAGGCATAAGAAGAGTGGTGGTGTTCCTGGTACAGAAAAATGAGCAATGATATCATTCTCATTGTTCATAGATGCCCAGTTTCGGTATTCCTCTTCAACTGCTTTCTAGAAAAGAAAAGTCAAGTCCACATAAATTGCGAGATACTATCCAGAACATCTTATTTTATACAATCACTACTGTAAATAAGATCTAAAAGTTTGTGACGATGGTAAATTGCTACAAGTACTATGTTTTTGGACATGATCCATCCTCTTGTATATTTAAAAAAAACTGTCCTGTTTCTATTTTAAAACACAATGTTTCGGAGACTGGATTCTGTCCCCATCCTCAGATAAAACCTACTCAGTTGGGTCCAATAGATAGAGCTAACCCCTCTCTCTGGACACCTATGCCAGTTTCCGAAGGGGTTCATAATCCAGGCACAACACAAACCATCTGTAAGAGCTAAGAAAATATTCAACTAATGAAGATACACACATATGAGGCCTTACACCAGAGAAATATCTTGAATGAAATCATACCTGGAGGGAAGCAATACTCCTTGTGGTACCAACACATGAAACAAATAGTTACCCACTCCAACTACACTTGACAGCGCTGTAGTCTCTTGATTTCTGCTGTGATGACAGGGGTCCAGATGGGAGAGATATCCACACTGAGGTGACTGATCGGATGGTCCAGCAGAGACATGTGGGCTGATTCCTTGTATTTCCTGTATGTGGTGTTAGGTTCGATCTGCAAGACCGTTGCTTCATTCCAACAGATTTTGTGGTCTTCCTCGTATGCATTTTGGGCTAATTTAGATTTTCCCAGCAAACCCTGTGTCAGGTTATATTTGTGCTCTTTAATGCGTACTTCTAGGGGTCTGCTAGTTTCACCAATGTAATATCTGGTGCAGTCACAAGGGATGCTATACATACACTGCTTTGTTTTCTAGGCATCTCTAACAGGTCTGGTTTTCATTAATGTCCTCCGGAGTGTATGTTTAGTTTTGAGAATTGTTCTGAGATGAAAACGGTTCCTGATGCGTTTGAATTTCTCGGCGATACCCTTGACATACGGGATGACTACAGTGTCTTGGTATGCTCTGTCTGAAGATGGACGATTTCTTGCCGATGGCTTCAATACAAAGTCCATGAATTCTTTAGGATATTCATTGAGCATCAGATCATGTCTTATGTTTCTGATTTCTTTACTAAAATCCTTCTGGTTTTGACATATGACCTTCACTCGGTTGACCAAACTATGAATAACTCCCCTTTTTACGTGATGTGGGTGGTTGTACTTGAAGTGAAGATAACGGCCAGTATGAGTAAGCTTTTGGTACACTCTGGTGGTCAGTTTTGGACCCTGCTTCATAACCAAAACGTCCAAGAATGGAAGTGCATTATTAACCTCATCTTCCATAGTTAATTTGATAGTAGGCCTGATGTTAATATGTTGAAGAAATTCCTGTAACTTTTCCGGTTCATATGGCCATATCGCAAATCTGTCGTTCACATATCTTAGCCATTTGGTGGGTTTGTATTGAGCTGTGTCCATTGCCATTTCTTCAAAATGCTCCATGAAAATATTACTGACCACTGGAGATAGTGAGTTCCACATTGACATACCTTCTTTTTGCTGGTAGAACGTACCTTCAAACTGGAAGTATGTGGTTTTTAAGCAGATGTCCAGTAGTTCCATCACGTCTTCAACTTGTTAAGGTGAGCGCTCTGGGAAGGAAGGATCCATTCTGAGTCTATATCTTATGACTTGTAAGACATCTTCCACTGGTACATTGGTGAACAAACTAACAACGTCAAAACTTACAAGGTAGTCTTCTTTTTGCAGGTTGATATCCTGTATTTATTTTATAAAATGTTCAGAGTTCTTTATGAAGGAACCTGTGTTTCCAGACAGAGGACTGAGGATCTTATGGAGGAATTCAGCTAATGCATAGCAAGGAGAATCAATAGAACTAACTACTGGTCTAAGCAGGATATCAGGCTTGTGTATTTTTGGGAGTCCATAGAGGTGAGGGGGTTTGCTGAGGTAGGGAGTCAATTTACTTTTCAATGGCGTGGGAAGGACAGTCTTGTGTTTAGTAAGGAGTGTCCATATTTTCCTCTCAATTTGGGCTGTAGGATCCTTGCGTAAAATTTCATACACCCCTGAATCTAGGAGGCTGGCTAACTTCTCCTTGTAAGTAGACTCACTTAACACCACTGCACAGTTCCCCTTGTCAGCTAATACTGTAAATATTTGCTGTATTTGATGGCTGAAGGCAGTAGGTACTAAAACAGTCTATCTGTCAGCCCTTGAATGTTGTATGGAACCTCCCTAGGTCATGCAAGACTCAAACTGATAAGGCTAGTTGTTGATATGTTTACCACATTTTGGTTATGTTTAATCTTGCTGGTGAACATAAAAATGTCAAATTCCAAAGAATACAGTTATCATTTCATCTTCCTTCACAAGTTGCAATTTATTTAATCTGATCAAATCATACTTACATCCTTATATTGCTCAGAAGTACACACTTTTATATTTTCCATGTCTCAGAAGCTTTATTTTTGGAATGAACTGCATGTATTACACCTATGCAAAGTCACACCTCTTTCTTTAATATAAGGGGCAGTCAAATGAAAACGGGTCACCACGCATAACTCACATGGCGCGCAAGTTGGTAACACTGGAATTTGCTTACAGTACGAACATCTGGTGGGGTACCGGGAAAGCACAGTGACAACATGCCGTTGCACACTAGTCATTTGTTTATTGTGCTGAAAGTAAGGTTAGCGCTATGTATGGTCCAACATCAGTAATGGAGGCAGGTAAAGAAGAACTGCGAAGTGTAGTGCACTTTTTGACTGCTGAAGGAGTAGGAGGATGAGAAATTCATCGTCACATGTCTGTCGTTTATGGCAAACACAGCAAGTCATTTTGAACCTGAGAGCAAACTGCAGAGCCAACAGAGGAAACATGTGAATACTCCCCCACCGAAGAAATCCAAAGCTGCACACGTTCCGGTAAAGTGATGACGACGTTCGACTGCAAGGGCCCTCTGCTTGTCAAATTTCTCAAGCATGGGGCCACAATCAGTGTACAGTACCATGAAGACACTTTGCAGAAACTGAGATGTGCCATAAAGTCAAAACGCCCTGGAACGCTACTGAACAACATTATCTTCTTCATGATAATGCGCGCCCCCACACTGCCAACTCTGTGAGGAATATGCTAGATATATTTTGTTGGGAAGAGCTTCAACGTCCCCCCTACAGCCCAGATCTCTCTCCATGTGATTTTCACATTTTTGGAGAACTGAAGAGACATTCGTGGACATCGGTTTGCATTGGACGAAGACGTGTGTGGCTGGGTAAAGATGTGGTTCTGTAGACAGCCCACAAGGGATTGACTGTCTTATCTCCCAGTGGGATAAATGTATTAACAGTTTTGGAGATTACTTTTGAGGTAATAAATGTTCTTTTATATGTTTTGGCCTCTGACCTGTTTTCATTTAACTGCCCCTTATATTTCTGTTGTGCTCCACATGTAATATTCACGTCTAGTTCCACAGTACACTGTTTGCTGAATTCACACTTTTTAAAGAAACTAGTTTTAACATATTGTGACATGTTGTGCAAAGGAGAACCCCCCCCCACCGGCAGTGACGCGGCAGGTGAGTCAGCGCTCCCCTCCCCCTCCTCCGCACGGTAACGTAACGGTGACGCAACAGGATTGTTACGGTAGTAACAGCGGTTACTACCGCTAGCGTTACTAGCAACACAGCGCCAGGCAACAAGGGTGCCTATTACGTGGCCGTTTTCCGTATTGTCCGATCAAGGCTACATAAGGAGCAGCGAAGGCTATTC